>NW_004949132.1:3589030-3602405 GCF_000317375.1 Microtus ochrogaster | reverse complement strand
ATCTATCTATCTATCTATCTATCTCTATCTACATACATATATATATATATATGATCATATAAATAATTATCTAGACATTGTTACAAAAGAAGATTTAAAGTCAGTTTATTAAAACTAAGCCATTACATTTACTCTTTCTTCACCAGCTTCCTAATAAAGAAAAAAACAATAGGCACCCCAAACCTCCAAGGGGCAAGTGATGCTTAACATTTATAACAAAAGGGTATCCCCTCCAGAAAAGAATTCAACATCATTAATTTTCATTTAGCCAACTAATTATCTTGTCTACTCCTATCCAGTCTTTCTAGGGATGATATTTTATTATGAACCTCTTGTTGGAGATGTTTGGTTCCACTCAATAAATATTTACTGAACATCTATTATATGTCAGGCACTGTGCAAAGTATGAAGTCTAACAACTCAGTGATCATAATAGTTACAATTTATTGCCTGTGTGCCAGGCACTTAGCTGCATTACGTCTTAAATTCTAACAGCGTCCCTAAGCCCTGTGCCATTTTACAACTAATGAAACTGATGGTCAGAGAGGTTAAGTAATATGCTCATGGTAACATGTGGTAGAAATAGAACTTTCACATAATTTTCTGTGATTACAACACACATACATATATACATATATTTGCACACACACATATATGTGATATATAGCTGATCATATAGCTTTGTTTTGATCCTCCGATGGACAGTGTCAGAGATTAATACATGAAGATAAAGTAGTGAAGAAAAATATGACCAATTACAAAATAGAACATATTAGAACTAGAAGCCCAAGTAAATGAGACCAGGGCTGCTTCTGGTACTAAAATTTGAATGAATCAATGGAAATTTGAGAAATGTCATCTGAGATAAAGAGTAGCAAACACTCGAAGTTCAGATATAAGTGGTAAAGCCCCCCAAATGTCAAATAAGGCAAATAGCAACATAAATCTATTCTGGAAAGAATTGTGTCTGCTATCCTTATAGAAGCCAATAAATCATCTTTCCCATGATTTCTCTTTGAAGTCAGGGTATCACTTTAAGTCTAGTTATGGAGTCATAATTCGTGTCATTGTTTTGCTTATCTTATGGAGGTATTACACATTATTGATAATAGATATCAATGTGCTGTTTAAATGTTTTAATTTCTATTAAGTATATTTTACTGGACTTACTAGACTTTTCTGCATGGCATAAGCACAGTCTATGTTTCTTTGTTCCTTCATGATCAACTGACCCAAATGAACATGACAGGCATCTTTAGGCATATCAGGGAATGACAGTCAATTGCTACTCATTAGATTTTGCTCTAGGACCTCATGCTGAGTATTTTGAGCATAAGGCAAAGATTATATTCTTTCACTTTTATTATTTATTAGTTTGTCAGTTTGATCACCTGGGTAAGATAGAGGAGATTACAAGGGCCTTTGCTGAAATAGACAGCAAATCTACTTTTTCTTTTTCTCTTTGAGTGGTAGATGTGAGTTTTATGGCTTCCCACTTAGGTAGAACAATATTTTTTAACCTTTTTAAAATTCCCTATTCTAACTACCACTCTTCCTGTTCCATGAGAGGATCTCAAAGAAGGCTTAAAATTATCACTGTTTTCAGATCCATTTCTCTGTAAATGAATATGTAAATAATGTTAAACTATTATTACTACTATTCATAAAGCAAATCATAGTCTAGTACCTAGCTATACATCCATCAACTTCTTTGAATTCAAGAAGCAGAAATAGGGCTCTTCTTTGAATTCAGAATACACGATTGCATTTTATTAGGCAAAGAAAACACAGACTTCTTTTTTTCTAACTCCTTATTAAACAACTTTTCAAGTACATACCTGGTAACAGAGCAAAGGCTCACAAAAGGGTCACAATAGATATAATTGAGCATGTGATAGAAATAAACTTTAAACAAATATCTAATATTAATCTAGTCCAGATTTATTAGTTGATTTGTCCTTTGGTATTTGAATTGGATCCATCTTTCAGAGTGTGATGTTTCCATGGTGATGAGAGTTGAGAAGAAGGCCAAACATCATTGTTATGGCCCAGAGTCAGTGAATTTGGAGCTAAATAGAAATAGCTCCTTTAAAAATGGACAATCTTCTGTTCTCCATTTACACTCAAAGAACCTTTGAATATCTTGCTGGGAGTCAAGTTGTGAGCTACTGGAGGAATAGTGCCTGTTGGGGGACATTTCATAACTTTTAATTTAAATTATAGAACATCAATTTTATTTACTGGAAGATTTTATTAAGAATTTGACAATCTATTGCTTGTGACTTTGAAGTTAAATAAAACAGTTATTTGTGGTGTTAGATAATTCATTGAAACTTTTTTGAACTATGGTGTTTGTTTTCTTCTAATAAGGTTAATAATGCCTCCACTTTAGTTTGGTTCTTAGGATTATCTTTGGTACTTATATGTAAAAGGCTTAGTGTCTAAGATAGCACTATTTTAGGGAGTAGAATATACCAGAGGTAGGGCTTAGTGGGAAGTCTAAGCACTTGGCTCTCTCTATATCTCCCTTCATTTCCTCCCTGCCTTAGTTAGGGTTTCTATTGTTACAAAGAGAGACCATGACCATAGCAACTCTTACAAAGAAAAACATTTAATTAAGGTGGCAGCTTATGGTTTTAGAGGTTTAGTTCATTTTCATCATTGTGGGAAGCATGTTGCCCAGAGTATGGTGACATTCAGCCAGACATAATGCTGGAGAATTCTACATTTTTGATACACAGACCTTTTGTAGGAGGCTGCTTATTTGTTCTCAGCTGCCCAGACCCGAAATCATCACATAGAAATGGTATTAATTATATCACTGCTTGGGCTATTAGCTATAGCTTCTTATTGGCTAGCTCTTACATCCCCTAAACTTGCCCATCTCTATTAATCTATGTATTGCCATGTGGCTGTGGTTTACCAGGTAAAGTTCCCTCCCCAGCTTCTGTCTCTGGCAGGGCTACATGGCATCTCCTTACTCTGTCTTCTTTCTCCCAGCATGCAATTTAATTTTCCCTGCCTAGCTCTTATCTGCCCTTCTATAGGCCCCAAGCAACTTTTTTATTAATCAATGGTAATCACAGCATACAGAGGGGAATCCAAAATCATAGACTACAGGAAGGGAACTAAACCTTAGGGTTGGCTTGAGCGTATACGATACCTCAAATTCTTCACCCACAGTGATGTGCTTCCTCCAATAAGGCCATACCTCCTAATAGTGCCACTCTCTTTGGGAGCCATTTTCTTTCAAATTGCCACATTCCCCCTCTTTATTTCTCTTTTTCTTCCTATCATTTGCCCTCTTGCCATGAAGAGATCAGTTTCATACCACTACGTACACTGACCATATGCTACTGCCTCAAAACAATGAGACCAACATATCATGTACTTAAATGTCCAAAATTGTGATCTAAATAAATCCATTTTTATAAGGCGTTTCCTCACATATTTGTTATGCAGATATAATGTTAATATGCTCCCTTACAGACATGGAACAAGAACTAATTGCCCTCAACACAGTGCCTTATCACAGATTAGACATGCAAAAAATGCTAGTCCCTTTGTACTCAATGTTTTGACATTATTTTTTAAGATAAGGTGATACTTACTTGCTTTAAAATAAAAATAAAACAAAACAAAAAAACTTCTGTGCTCATTAGTAAATGCTTGGCTTGGTAATCAACATGCTTTCTCTTAGTATGTGTGTGCCTGTTTAACACAAGAAAATATAGAGAGAGACATTGAAAACAGAAATCAATATGTCTGAAAATAATAACCTGTGCTCTTGTAAAATAATGGGAAATTCCTAGCAACTAGATCAAACCCTTCCTTTATGATAGCATTATCCTCAACACTATGTATTACTGAGCTCTGACAGTCCCTGAGTTTTAGCCTAAATACTAAAATGCTATCACCATCACCATATTTTTTGTTTGCTTTGTAACTACTGATCAACATAACAGAGCCTTTGATTTTTACAGGATGCACATAGGTCAAATGTTGCAAACCAGGACTCATCCTTGAATTCTACCTACCTATCTTATGTTTACTACTCTTTCCCTCCATCTTTATTTGAACAAATGAGTGCCTTGTGAGAAGCCAAATTGATAGGTTCTTTTTTTTTTTTTTACTAAAAATCATTCGATTTTCAAGTCTTACTTCAAGCAGGTGGATCAACCATATTCCCTCTAGTGTAGTAATAGCCTGAATTACTTGATTTATTAATTTAAAACAATTTCATTGTGATCGATTGGTAGTTAATGGAGCAAAAAAGAGGGATAAAGCACACAGTCAAACATTTATGATTCTGGTCTAGTGAGTGCCTATATTCATGCTTAGCTTCCAGGTTTGGATAGTATTTACCTAGTGGGAAGTGGTTTCTTCAATATGTTTTATATTTTTACTCTTAAAGCTTACAAGACAGACTTTCTAATTTTCAGAATTCATGTACTTTTCCCTTCTATTTTCTATCTTAAATTGCTTCTGGGAACTAAACTAAGCAACACAACAAAGACCCACTCAAAAATTATTCATCACAGTTAATATCAAACTTGGATGAATAGACATTTGATTTTGGCTTAAAGGTCACATACTATCCTCTACCACCAACTAATGTCAATGAACTCAGTCGAGGACACATGGAAAAATAACCACCCTAGTCCAGAATACAGCTTCTGCCATTTCAAGTGGCGGGAGAGCTAATGTGAGTCCAACTTGACCCTGCAGTCAACTCAATAAGGTAGTGCACTCGATTGCCTCAGCCTGACATTTTGTGCTACCACTTACTCTAACAATTCTTCAGTCAGTGCTTCAAAATGACCATATTCTTTCAGTTTGAACCTCCCCCCCCCAAAAAAAAAACCTCTCACATTGACTTTATAGACAGAATGTTTTTCAATAGGCAACATGAGAAAGTATTGTCTGTGAATACAGAGTTCAAACACAAACACAAACTCTATAGTGGGATTGACTCTCAAATCTCAACATTTCTTCTCAAATTACTAGACAATATTGTTTTAGTTAGCGTTTGTGACTTAAGCAAAGTTGATAATTCTAGTTCTGTTATTCAATAAATAAACTCTGCTATATGCTATAAGGTACAGGCAAGGTACCCAGAAACCTTGATCTGGCACACTACCCAGAAGGTCAACAGACTGGCTTTGTTGGTGCATCAAGAGAAGAACCATCCCTAAGATAAGGATTAAGACTTTGATCCTTCTCTGTCCTTGGCTGTATAAAATGGGAAATATTGCCATATGCATATAGGGAAATATCAGATCGCAAGAGGCAACTTAGAAAAAAGACTGAAGAAATGATCCATTTTAAATCGGGTAATATGGAAATAGTTCCTTACAAGTATTCACATAGAGTCATGCAGCCCAGACTTTACCAAATGTTCTGAGTAACCACGAGAGCTATTGCTTTGGAGACAGAATGGAAATCAAGGAAAATAAGAAGGAAGTTCTGAGACAATGGAGACTACAGAGTTATCCATGGAGAATAGAGTACTCATACCAGACCCTCTGTGGAGACCTATTGGCAGTTGATGGGTTCTCAGGAATGTGGAATTATTTCTTCAGTGATGTATCCACCAATGAATTCTCCACCCGTTGACATTGCCATACCCATTCCTACAAAAGCAGACCTAGTAAAACCATGGAGTCATAAAACAAAAACAAAATAAAAATCCCAGCAAGAACAAAAACTTATTAGTAGAAGGGAATTTTGGAGAGGTGAGAAGAGTTTGGTAGTGGGGAAGGAAAAAAAAAAGAGAGTGTTGGGTGATAAGCATGACTAGAATGTATTCTATATTTGTATGGAACTTAAAAAAGAATACATTAATTTAAAAATTAAATTAAAGTTAAAAATAAAGACAAGTTTGTCTCAAGATCCAGGGAGGGAAAATAAATGTTTGTGCAAACCCAGGGGATCACATAACATTTATCTTCATCTAATTTTGGTATACTGGTTCTGGGAGCCTAGCATTATAACAGTTAACATTTTCTCAAATATGGTTTGTTCTTTCCTATCTGTGCAGCCTAGGTGAGTGAAGGCACCTTTGTATGTCCCAATTTGTAAAATGGAGATAATAGTATTTATCTTATAAGGTATTATGAGGAATTAACACACTTCCTTTTCCTTTTCCATGTAGTGTGTGTGTATGTGTGTTTGTGTATTTTTTTCTGAGAAACAGACAGAGAAATTCAAAATATCCAGACAGAAACCAGGGTCAACATAAAAAAATCAGTAGAGTCAGTACAGATATCATAAGCCAAGAGATCAAGAGATCAAGGGATTTGGGACTCTGAGATAATAAATTAGTAAAAGCAATAGTGTGGTAGTCTAAATGGGAATGCCTCATAGGCTCATATATTTCAGTGTTTGGTTTCCACTTGATGGTTACTTAAGGAGGGCTTAGGGATGTGGCCTTTATGGAGGATGTATATCATTGGGGATGTGCTTTAAGATTTCAAAGACTTGCACCCTGCCCAGTCTCTTTACCCCACTTTTGTTGATTAGCTATAAACTCTCATCTATGAGTCCACTCCAGTACCACGCCCACGTTTCTGTTACCATGCTTCCCACCATTAAGGAAATCATCTCACCTGCTAAAACAGTAAGCAAGCCTCCAATTAGATGCTTTCTTTTATAAGTTGCCTTCCTCTGGTGACCTCACAGCAACAGAACAGTAACTATGCTAAGTAATAATGGGAGACACCCTCAGCCCTTGCAGGTGTTTGTACCTTAATCCCTGGAACCTATCAACCTGTTATCTTACACGGAAAGGGGGATTTGTTCATGCAAATAACAAGGGTTTTGAGAAGGAGGCATTATCCTGGATTATCTGTATAAAGCCTAATTTAATTACATGGATCCTTATATTAAAAAGCCAAAAGATCAAAGGAAACAAACAAGAGAAACAAAAGTTGGAATATTGTAACAGCTGAAGACCCACAGAAACAGATTTTCAACACTGAAAAATTACCTAGAAAAAGTTTGTTTCCTACATCATATGGGAAGGAAAGAAAGAGCCCTTAAATTAAATGTTTTTTTTTTTAAATTATTTCGTATCCTGACTGCAGTTTCCGCTCACTCACCTCCTTTCGAAGCTTCCCCCCACCACCTCCCCCAACTACTCCTCTGTTTCTCTTCAGAAAAGGACAGGCCCCCAATAGATACTGACACAACCTGGCATATAAAGTTGCAGTAAGACTAAGCACCTCCCCATGTATTAAGACTGGACAAGGTGACCCAGTATGAGGAGTAGGCTCCCAAAGCCAGGAAAAGAGTCAGAGACAACTGATCCTGCTGTTAGAAGTCCCACAAGAAGACCAAGCTGCATAACCCGCATACATGCAGAGGGCCTAAGTCAGTCTGATGCAAGCTCCCTGGTTGTCACTTCAGTCTCTTTGAGCTCTCATAAGCGCCCAGGTTAGTTGATTCTGTGGGTTTTCTTGTGATGTCCTTGATCCCTCTGGCTCCTACAATCCTTCCGCCCTCTCTTCAGGAGGATTCCACTAGCTTGGCCTAGTGTTTAATTGTGGGTGTCTGTATCTGTTTTCCCATATTGCTGGATGAAGCATCTCTGATGACTATTGTGCTAGGCACAATCTATTCATATAGCAGAATATCATTAGGCATCATTGCATTGGAATGTTTTCTCTCCAGTCCTGTTTGAGTCTATCCTAGGTCCCTGGATCATCCAGCCTCTGGGTCTTGGAGCTCCAGGCAGTGACAAAGGTGGGCTCACTCTTGTGGCACGGATCTCACACTGGACTACTCATTGGTTTGTCACTCCCATAATCTCTGTGCTACCTTCACCCCAGGACATCCCACAGGCAGGGCAAACTGTAGGTCAGAGTTTATGTGTAGTGCAAATTCTAATTGGTCTTAATAATAAAAACCCGGAGTCAGATCTCGGGGTAAATACTGAAAGACCAGAGAAGCAGAGCAGAAAACCCCTAGTTCTTTTTTTCCATTTTATTTTGTTATTTTATGTTATTTTTTAAAAATAAACCAATCACTTTTCATTTTACATACCAATCCCAGTTCCCACTCCCTCCTCTCCTCCCATTCCTTCCACCTCCCAGCCCCAAACCCCATTCACTCTTCAGAGAGGGTAAAGCACATTGCTTTGAGGAAGGACCAAAGCCCTCTCTACTATATCTAAGCTAAGACAGGCATTCATCCAAATATAATGGGTTCCAAATTGTCGGTACAAGCAGTAGGGATAAATCCTGGTGCCACTTCCAATTGCTCCACAGTCTGTCCCAGTCATACAACTGTCACCCACATTCAAAGGGGCTAGTTTGGTCATATGCTGATTCCTTCCCTGTCTAGCCAGAGTTGGTGAGCTCCCATTAGCTCAGGTAATCTGTTTCAGTGGGTGTCCTCATCATGGTCTTGACCTCTTCACTCATATTCTTACTTCTCCCAGTCTTCAACAAACTTTGGGAGGCAGCTCCAATATAGGTCTCTGCCTCTGTTTCCATCAGTTGCTAGATGAAGGTTTTATGGTGATATTGAAGATATTTATCAGCCTGACTACAGGGCAAAGCCAGTTCAGGCCCCCTCTCCTCTATTGTTTAGGGTCTTAGGGTCAACCTTGTGGATTCCTGGAAATTTTTCTAGTGCCAGGTTTCTTCCTAGCCCCATAATGGCTCACTCAATAAAAACATCTCTTTCCTTGTTCTCCATCTCTGTCCTTCCTCCATCTTGACTATCCCATTCCCCCAAGTTCTCCTCCTCCCTCCGCTCCTCCTTCCCTTCTACTCTCCCTACTTCCCCCACTCCCATGCTCCCATTTTTTTTCAAGAGATCTTGTCTATTTCCCTTTTCCAGGAAGATCTATATATGTTTTCCCCCTCAGGGTTCACCTTGTTATTTGGCTTCTCTAGGGTCATGGACTATAGGCTCGTTATTCTTTGCTTTACAGTTAGTATCTACTTAACAGTGAGAACATACCATATTCATCTTTCAGAGTCTGAGTTACCTAACTCAGGATGTTTTTTCTAGTTCCATCCATCTGCATGCCAACTTCAGAAACCCTTAGTTCTTAACTGAACAAAGCCCTCAGACCAGATGAGGTGTCATATCTCCAGTTCAGGCTACATATCCCCTCATGCTAGGAGTCTTAGCTGGGATAATTTCTGTAGATTCCCAGTAGTTTCCCTTACACCAGGATTCTACCTGACCCTATAATGACCCCCTTTCCAGTCAGTTCTTTCAGTTTGATTTTTCCTTAAGAACTTGCTCTTTAGAGGTCACTCAGATTTAAGGGCTATCAAGATGAATGTCAATGGCCTGATAGTCACAGAAATTCTATGATAAAAGTATGACCCCTATGTACACTGTGAATTACATGGATCTCCCCCACTCAATCCCTCAGGTTCCATCCCCACCTGCCCCAGTCCACCTACAAAATTACTTCTATTTCCCCTTTCCAGAGAGATCTGCATGGCCCCCTTGAGCCTGCCTTGTTACCTAGCTTCTCTTGATCTGTGGATTGTAGCATGGGTATCCTTTACTTTACAAAGAATATCCGTTTATATATGAGTACATAGCATGTTCTTCTTTTCGTGTCTGGGTTTCCTCACTGAGGATGAGTTTTTCTACTTCCATCCATTTATCTTCAAGTTTCATGGTGCCATTGTTTTTAATCTCTGGCTGGGTGTTGAGGTTGATTGATTCACAAAATCAAAAGCAAACCAAAACAACAACAAAATGCTGAGATTCCATCTTACACCTGTTAGAATGGCTAAGGTCAAAAACTCAAGAGACAGCTCATGCTGCAGAGGATGTTGAGCAAGAAGAACACTCCTCCATTTTTTGTTGGGAGCACAAACTTGTACAGCCACTTTGGAAATCAATATAGCAGCTTCTCGGAAAATTTAATGGCTTTTAAGTAAAGTGAATCTGTATTTTCTAACTCTACCACCTTTATTAGGAATGATCTGTAGTTTGAGGATAGATGACATGATGATTTTCTTTCTTTATATTTTACTCACTGTCATTAGTGTGTATTAATGCAGGTGTGCTTGTTTCTGATGTACCTAGAGAGGTCAGAGGACAACATTTGGTCACTGGTTCTATTCTTCCACTGGATTCTGGGGGTAAAACTCAAGTTCTTTTACCCTCTGAGTCATCCTATTGGCCTATGATTTCACTTTAGAGGTAATAAAAAAGGGGTTGCCTTGCCTATGATCATACCAGACTAAATGCACCAGATTTTGCCTGAAGATTGTTTTGCTCTTGAAGGAAGACTTTGATGTCTTGGATGGCAGTATGTGAATTAGTCACCTAAAAGAGCAGAACAAATGGCTTCATATCTATTTCATCCCTATAATTTACAAGCTACATAAGGGTCATACTTTTTGTTATAGAATTTCTATGACAATCAGGCCAGTGACTTTCATCTTGATAGCCCTTGAATCTGAGCGGCCTCTGAAGGGCACGTTCATAGGGAAAGAATTGCATTCATTAGAGGGACAGATGGCTACTAACTGCTGAGTGGCAATTTCCTCAAGGTTTAGCTCCTTCTTTATTCTAGTGTAAGTACAGTATAAAGTAAGGAAACAGTTTCTTACCTTTAAGTCTTAATAGCCCATCAAACATTAAAGTGAAATTACTCTGAGTATTTTGGTAATGGAGGTACACATTCTTACACATTTCTTTCACATTTTTCCTGAATATATTATACTATTAAACAATGCCTACATTTTATTCAACAGCTCTGTACCTGGAATAGAAAAGGATGCATGCCACATTGTCACTGAATGAATAGCTCTTTGATCAGACTATTAGATAATGCTGAGTGAATACAAATTGGGATGCAATGAAGTCTAAAAGCCATGATGTACTGAAGAAATATGTCATGTTGTTCCATAATGAGGAAGGGGGCCCACTATGGAATGACTCATTCAGAGAAAAATGTATTTCTGTAATATGCTCTTTACTGGGAAATAAATGCGACTTTGTCTTTCACTGACACATTTAAAAAAGATGTGTGTGAGGCACTTGGGGAGAAGATTCAGTGGGTAAAATCCTTGCTGTGCAACCCTGATTACCTGTGTTTAAATATTTTCACTCCACATACCAGCATTATTGTGTTAGGGTGGAAGATGGAGGCAGGAGAATCATCTGGACGTTCATGGCCCAGCTAGCCTTCAAAATGTTGAGAGGTGGCATAAACAAGGGAAGTCCTTGCTTAATACAAGATGAATGGCAAGAATAGACTCCAGAAAGCTGTTTGCTGATCTCCACACATGTGCTGTGACATGTGTTTACTCCACGTTATAAACACATATACAAACACACACACACACACACACACACACACACACTTTTTGAGGAGGGAACCTTATATATCTTATAATTCTCTGAGCTTTCTGAGCCTTGTAAATTTTGTTAGTGCCTCAGATTTATAAGCCTCAATCTTCCCTCCAGGAGGGAAGGTTTTGTTTTGGAGGGGTTTTACAACACCATAACTATTAGAGAATGCCAGCGATAAAATATTTGTAAGGGGAGGAAATTTAGTTTTGTTGCATCATTTTGAAAGTTTCAATCACATAACAAACTAACAAGCAGTAGTCTTCCATGGTTAACTGAAGCATGATTAATAAAAACTCAGAGAAATCAGGGTTCAATCTGAAGGTCAAAAAAACAAAACAGCCTGCCACTGGCTCTTACCTCTACCTCAGTCCAAAAATGGTGGTACTGCCCCTAGGAAACCTCAAAATAAGACTGAGACTGAGAGCTGTTTGTTCCCATTTTATAATCCACTCTAGGGCTGGGATTAAAAGTGTGCACCACTGGGATTAAAGGCATACACCACCCAGTTTCTATGGCAACTACTATGACTACTAGAATTAAAGGTGTGTGTTACCACTGCTTGGCCTGTAAGGCTGACCAGTGAGTTTATTTTAGTCTCTGATCATCAGGCAAGCTTTATTTATTAAAATACAGATAAAATATTACTGCAGTTAACTGCTCTACGTTCCTGCCCTGATATCCTTCAACAGCAGATTGTGCCCTATAAATGTAAGCCAAATAAATCCTTTCCTTCCCTGAGCTATTCTGACATTGTTGTCAGAATGTTTTAATACAGCAAGACAGGAAGCTAGAACATCATCTAATCAATAAATGACTTAATGAACTGAATAAACTGTTCTCCAAAGACAAATTACCAATAAATATTTTTGAAAATGGTACCTGGAGAGGATATCTCAGTGGCTGAGTAGGTACAGTTCTTCCAGAGGACTGAAGTTTGATTCCCAACACCTGTGCTGGAGATATGACACCCTTTTCTGTCCTTATCAGGAACCTGTATGCACATGCACAATCTCTCTCTCTTTTCTCTCTATCTTTCTCTCTCTCTAACACACACACACACACACACACACACACACACACACACAGACACACACACACTAAAATATTAGGAAGGTTTTTTAACTATTTTCGAATGTTTTCAACAGCTTAGCTATCAAGGGAATACTGCTTAAAGCTACTTTGAGATCACATCTCAACTAAGTCAGATTGACTGTTATGAAGAATACAAATGACAGCAGATGTTGGTGAGAATGAGGGGGGAAAGACATGCTTATTCCCTGCTGCTGGGGATGTCAATTTGGGAATCTACCATGTAAATCAGAAGTGTTACATCCTCAAAAAGTCAAAATTTGAAATACTGTATTACCCAACTACATCGCTCCTGGGTGTATATACCCCTTGACATATAAGTCAGAATACCACAGAGTATTTGGAGGCCCATGTTTGTTACAATAGATAGAAAATGGATCTGGCCTCCATGTTTATTTACATGAGAACGGATTTTAAATATGTAGTCCATATACACGAGAGACTTTCATTCAGCTATAAAGGAGAACAAATGAAATCATGACATTTTAAAGAAATAAAGATCAGAATTGGAACTTGTTATGTTAGTTGAAATTAGCCACACTCAAAAAGAAAATTAGCATGTTTTTCATTTGAGGATTTCAAATTTTAATTAGTATATATACATTTTAATTAGTATATATACAGACACATGCACACATATTAGAGTGCTAGAAATGGGATGGGAAGAAGGAAAGAATTTGAATAAAAAAGAGATTAATAGAAACACATAACCTAAAAGCAAAAGGGGTTAAGGATGGGCATCACTAAAGAGGGGGGATGGTAATGGGGAAAAAAGTGCCATGGGAAACCAATAAGAAAATATCATAGGCCCGGCGGTGGTGGCACACGCCTTTAATCCCAGCACTCGGGAGGTAGAGGCAGGCGGATCTCTGTGAGTTCGAGACCAGCCTAGTCTACAAGAGCTAGTTCCAGGACAGGCTCCAAAAACCACAGAGAAACCCTGTCTCGAAAA
>NW_004949132.1:3588300-3588930 GCF_000317375.1 Microtus ochrogaster | reverse complement strand
AAAGAAAGAAAGAAAAGAAAAGAAAATGTCATAGTTAAACCCATTACTTTATGTGCTAACTCAAACTACTCCTGAAAAATTATAGATACCTATAAATAGGTAGAAAAGAACTTGAAATTAAAAGCAACATTAATACTTGTTTTGAACAAAAAGAATTTGTGTGATCCCCAAATGTGCTAAGCACAAAGGAATTCATAATAATAACTTATATTACGGCTGTGGGACCAGGAGGTACAGAAACTTCTGTTTACAAATAATGTTAAAATGTTTGGCATCAGTTTCCACATGAAGTCTGAGAAAACTTTAGAAAAAAAAGTATTCTAGACAGACAAAAGAACTAAGTCAAGCATGGCTTCTTGATAGCAGCACTATCTCAGGTAGATTCTGTTTGCTAGAGGCATGCAGAGGTGTGGCTTCTTTAAAAGAGGCTTCCTTACTGCCTAGGCTCCCACAAAGCCAGCACGTGCAGTAGGATCAGAAACCCACTGCCACTGTTGCTGAGTTCCCAGTAATCCCCACCGTCTGCCATGTTCAGAGAGTCCAGCTCTATCCCAGGCCTTTTCAGACCCAGGCCAGCTGGCCTTGGTGAGTTCCCAACAGAACATCCCCATTGTCTCAGTGTGTGGGTGC
>NW_004949132.1:3587444-3587983 GCF_000317375.1 Microtus ochrogaster | reverse complement strand
AAAAAAAAGTAAAAGAGGCTTCCTGACTCAGCATTAGCACCAAAAACTGTGCAGCTCATTTAAGAGACCTTGCTACAAAACACTTAAATGGTGTTAATGAGAAGCCCAACAGCATAATTCTTGCTTGTGGCATAGACCTAGAAACTCCACAGGGTTGTGGTAAAAAAAAAAAAATGTGGCTCTCAGCAGTACCTCTGCCATGAAACTAGACTTTCAGGAAGCCAAGGAATGGGGCAGATCCAGTCACCAAAGCCAGGGCTCTAATCTTAGCCATATCACTTATTGAATTAAAGACTTACGTGAACAGAAAAAGATAAAGATACACACAATAAAGACAACTTCACACAGAAAAAAAAACCCTTCTAATAGTTTACAGTGTGTTTGAAATTATACATAGGCTTTGAAGAGAAAAGAAAAAGGATAGAGAAAATCTGTTAAAAAAGAAATATCCAATCTCTTAGCCTGTGCCTTTTTATAGGTGAGTTGAGTCCATTGACATTAAGTGATATTATTGACCAGTGGTTGTTAACTCCGGTCAC
>NW_004949132.1:3585934-3587079 GCF_000317375.1 Microtus ochrogaster | reverse complement strand
AAAAAGCCACATACAGATGGAAAATACACAGAAAATGTGGATACTGTATGTTATTGTGTTGTCTTTGAATTGTTTGATGAGGAATGAGCAACACCTGCTGAAAGACATTTGATTATAAGTGTTGCTGGATTAATCCAACCTATATATTTTAAAAATGCCTTGACTTCAAAATTTAAGTCAAAAGATATGGTACTTTAGAGAAGTTTTTTTTTCTACAGAAAATGAGATCCAGTGATTTCATTCTTGGTTAAGAAAAATAAGGTGTGATCGAGGAAGACCCTATGTAAAATCTCCAATAAGATTGGAAGCCCCACATAATGTGATGTTTTAGAGTACCTCTGTTGCAGTTTTCTCTGAGTTCTACATCCAGTACAGCCTCAAAGTGGTTGGCTGAGATGATTCAGGCTCACAGAATACTCTAGTTAGGACTTGACCATAATCCTAAATTTTGTTTTGGTGTCTATAAGATTATCAACACCCCAATAAGCAGTAAGTATCCTAGAAAACTATGCCCACATTCCTAAAAAAGTGGATTATGGATGTTTGTCTTTGTTTAGAGTGTTGGTTATAAGTTGTTATTGATAATCGTCAGGAGAAATGGCTAAACAAAAGAGATTATATTCTGAGTTCTTGTTTTGAAAACAAGAACTTTGCTGTGAGATAATGCTCTTATACTCTGTAGAGATTTGTCACTCATATTGGTTTAATAAAACATTGATGGGTCAGTAGTTACACAGTAAGTATAGGTGGGGAAACCAGAATAGTAGAATTCTGGGAAGAGGAAAGGCTCAGTCTGCAGTTACCACCCAGACACAGAGGAAACAAGATAAAAATGCTTCACTAAGAAAAGATACCAAGTCACATGGCTAAACATAGATAAGAATTATGGGTTAATTTAACTTGTAAGAGCTAGTTAATAATAAGACTGAGCTAAGAGGCCAAACAGTTTATAGTTAATACAAACCTCTGTGTGTTTCTTTGGGACTGAATGGCTGTGAGACCAGGCAGGACAGAAACTTCTGTCTACAAATAATAATCAAAATTTTGAAAACAAACAAATGTGAAGGAATCTAGAGCAAAAAAAGCAAACTATTTATAGTATGTTAGTTGCTATTCTCTAGAGTAATAGGAGAAATAGAACAATG
>NW_004949132.1:3584045-3585834 GCF_000317375.1 Microtus ochrogaster | reverse complement strand
CATTAAAGACAAATGTCATGTGTGACATGGAAATAGAAAGGAGAATACTAGATGTGAGAGAGAAGAAGGGATGGAGAGATAATGGGGAAGAAGGGGTTGTGGGAAATAAAAACACTGTGTTTGAAAAATGCTTCCATGAAACATAAATCATTGTAAGCTAACAAAAGTCAATTTGTTTACATGGTAAGGGCTGGCAATCTATATGCTGGGGAGACTGGATGATTCAGCAACCCCAGTATGGCACTGAACACCTGGAAGATTTCTGGAGATGTTCTGGTATTTGTGTTCACACTGGAAGACTGAACAAGCTGGATTCTGATGGCAGTGAAGGATAGATATACACAATAAAGATCAAAATTAGAACTTGTTATGTTAGTTGAAATTAGCCACACTCAAAAAGAACCTATTTTTTCATGGGTGGGTATGGCAATAATAATTACAGAATCGACACCACTCAACAGAAAGACATTAGTTAGAATTTCTATGGCTCTTCTAAAACACCATGATGGAGGCAATTTATATAAGGGAGAGTTTATTTTGGACTGCTGCTACAGGGTGATGAGTCTGTCACCATCACAATAGGGAAGCATTGCTATAAGAACCAGGCATGGCAACAGGAACAGCTAAGAGCTTGCAACTCGAACCACAGGCAGGAAATAGAGAGAAAACTTAAAATACGTCAAGTTTGTAAGTTCTCAAAACCTATCCACATTGTCATACTTCCTGAGCAAGGCCATGCCTCCTAAGCCTCCCAAAACAGTACCACCCATTGGTGATGAAGTATTCAAATGCCAAAGGCTATGGAGGACAGGTTTCATTCAAACTACCACATTCCATTCCCTGCTAATATTATTGTCATAGCCAAATCATAATGCAACTTCAGAAGAACCTGACTTGGGATTTCCCTCTGTATGCTGTGACTACCATTAATGAATAAAGAAACTCTCTGCCCTATTGGTAGGGCAGAATTTAGATAGGAGGAGAAAACTAAACTGAATCCTGGGAGAAAGGAGGCAGAGTCAGAGAGAAGCCATGACACCTCTGCCATAGACAGGCATGATGAAACTCTCTTTGCTGATAGGCCATGACCTCATGGTAATGCACAGATTAATGGATATAGGTTAAATTAAGATGTAAGAGTTAGCCGATAAGAGTCTAGAGCTAATGGGCCAAGCAGTGATTTAAATAAAATAGTTCTGTGTGATTATTTAAGAAGTCCGGGCAGCCAGGAAACAAACAAGCAGACTCCCACAACAAGGACCCATAATATTTCAGTCCCAACTCTATTTAAATGTTCAAAGACTAATATCTCTTCTGAGACTCAAGGTAATCTTTTAGTTATAAACCTATGTAAAAATCAAAGAGCAAACTATGTACTTCCAATACACAATGGCACAGAATCTATATTACCCTTCCAAATTGAAGAATAAGGACATAGTAAGGAAATAATGGACCAAAGCAAGAATGAAATCCTGAAGGGCAAATACCTAATCCTGTAGTTTCATGTATGAGGTCAAAGACTTAGATGGTACCAGCTTTTCTTTTATTCTTGCAAGATACATCTGTCTCTGACTTGTTCATTCCCTGTCTGCAGCTGTCCTTGGGAGGTATCCCATAGTTCTGGCATCTATGACATCTTGGGGTCTCCACCATAACTCAGATTTCTCTTCCACAGCTTCATGCAATGTTTTCTCAGGCATTTCTGTGCAGGAATTTTCCTGCCTTATGCCTTGCCTCAATGACTATCTCAATCCTTTGTTGTAGTATTAGGAGCGGCGGGCTGCTTCCC
>NW_004949132.1:3580184-3583945 GCF_000317375.1 Microtus ochrogaster | reverse complement strand
CACCTGGACTAACCCATTTCCAATCATGTGTGTCGCACCCCAAGGTGCGCTTACCGGGAAGATTCTAGCCTACGTCCATCCTGGGTCGGAGCTTCATTGCGTGTGCCTCAGAGAGCAGAGCTCTTGCCTCTGCCCGCAGGAGTGGAGCATCGTGTGTCTCTCTGAGGCGTCTGCTCCTGAGAGGAGAGCTGTCGAGTCTGACCTCACTTCCTCTTCCTCCCGGCATTCTGCACTGTTTACTCCTCCCATCTATGTTTTAACCTATCAGGGCAAGCAGCGTCTTTATTTAATTAACCAATGGCCTTCCTCCATCACTTTGTATCCCTCATGACTTTAGAGCCAGCATCATGTATAAGGCATTGGCAAGTATGGCTACCAGTTTATAGCCAACATTGCCCTCTACCCCTTAAATCACAATTACAATAACCTTTGTTTGTTGTTACTTTCTATGAACAGAATATGTTTAGGGCCCTTTTCACAAATTAGGAGCTTGTTTGGGTGGGGGTCTTATCCTGGGGGCATTCACAGTTTATTACCTTTCAGATTAGGCCTCTCCTGAATCTCCTTAACTCTTTCAGCATAAGCCTGGACTCCAACAGTCAATTTCCTGGTGCTATTTTTCTCTTCAAACTGTACACGTCTTTTGTACCATTCTAACTTCTTCATTGCATGCCTGCATAAGAATGATTGATAAAACAAACAAACAAACAAACTCATAACAGAGTAAATACTAGGTTGTCTTGAAATCTCATCCACCAAGAAAGACAAACTACTATCTTTCAGTTTAACCTCTGGAAAATTCCTAAAACAAGGGAAAAAAGCAGGCACAATCTTTGCTAAAATACCACAAGAATGGTCTCTTTGCCAGCTGCTAATATTATTCCCCTCTTCATGAGATGAACCACCTCCATAATTCACATTACTGTCATCACTATCGTCTTCCAAGCTCCTATTAGAATAGCCATTCAGCTGTATTTACAGCATTCAACTACTTTCCTAGTTTAAAGTCCCAAAGTCTTTCACATTTCTTTAAACCCAGCATGGTCATGCCCATTTCCTGCCATCAGCTTCTGTGCTAGTTATTTTCATTTGCTATGATAAAACACCATCACTAAGGCAACTTATAGAAGAAAGCATTTATTTGGGGCTTATGGTTTCAGAGGCTTCGAGTTTATGACCATCATGGTGGGGAGCATGGATGGCATCAGGCAAGCAGACATTGTTGATGGAGCAGCTGAAAGCTTTAATCTTGTTCCACAAGTGTGTGTGTGTGTGTGTGTGTGAGAGAGAGAGAGAGAGAGAGAGAGAGAGAGAGAGAGAGAGAGAGAGAACTGGAATGGCATGAGTTCCAATTAATTTGGCAAAATTACTAACCACATATAAAGAACTGAGTATTAATATATTTCTGATCTGAAGCCTTAGAAGCCATAATGATTAGTACAAAAAAAATCTAAAAACCCTATCTTATAAGCAACAGAAATATTATTCAAAAAATAAAAGGGAAGTATAAGGGAATAGAGTATTGATAGAACAATATTTACTATTTCTGAAGATATACATTCCTCTACACTCAATGCAATAAAAAAGTTAGAAGAAGAGTAAAAGGGTGAGAAAAATATTATTAAATTTAAAACTTCATTTTATTGCCGTGCCTACTTAAAGAAAATCAATTCTTGGGATAGAAATGAAATAACAACTATAAGGAATCCAATGGAACTTATGAAAGGAAGCATGGGAGTCAGTAAAAGTGGAGGCAGATATAATCTCTAAAACAATGTATAAATATATTATAAATTATAAAAATTCAAATACCTCAGAATGAATTTCTATGAAACATTGAAGTAATCCAAAAGGAGGCATGAAAAGGGAAAGAAAGGAGAAATAAACAAAACATTTAACAGAACTCACGCACTTCAGCCCCACCCATTTTAATTATTACTGCAAATATAGTCTAAATATAACATCTAAAAGACCAAGATTTAAATCAACCCCCAAAGAAACCTGCATGCATTACCAATCATTCCTTTGTTCAATCCTTACCAGATTGCCAGCTACTACTAATTGATTGTTTTATCCCTATAGGTTTGTCTACTTTAGGTATTTCACAAGAATTAAATTCTGTAATATATATATTCCCATCACAACTGATTTTTTTCAATTTAGCATTATGTTCATAATGTTCATCCATGTGGCACATCATGTGCTTTAAGAAAAACTTGTTTATCACTAAATTTTGGAGGTAAAGTAAATTTTTTATATTTTAGTTCAGGAAAATGAAACTCAGAAATATTCAGTAATTGTTCAACATATCACAACGAGTATATGACTGAGCCAAAAATGAAACCTATGTCTGATTCCAAAGCTCATGTTCTTTCTGCTATGCTTCATTTCAATTTATTGTTCAAAATAGAGTGGAATTACTCCAGAAGACAATTTCAAATATTCCCAATGACTAGTGATAATTATTTTTTGGCCAGAGCAGAAATATTTGAAGGTATTATTGGCTTTAACTTTAAGTCAGTTGCTTTGAGAACTGGAAGAATTGACTGCCTCAAACCATGAAAACTGTCCTCACAAAACTGTGCCTCTCTCTTATTTTTTAATTGTTGCCAAATCTGCTATCTTTAAACAGATTTGGTCAACAGTTTTCTCCATATACAACAAAGGGAATAAGTGTCTATAAACTCTTCAGGTTTTAGATGCAAGGAACATTATTATACTAAAGTTGGCAGTGACTTGTCGAGGTTTTCATGCTTGATCAACACAAATGAAAGTCACCATTTGTTATAGGCAGCTATAATTATTTCCGAGAGGAACTTGCATATTTCCAGAGAAATGTGATGTTTCATCCTGTAGATTCTAGAGTCTCCTTTTAAAAATCTATTTTTCTTTAGTGATGCAAAGAACATGTTAAAAATTTCTCTTCAGATACATGAGAACAGAAAATCTGTTGAACAAATAATATACATTTGCAAGAAGCAGTTTAGGAAGCCAGATTTTTCAGTGGATAATTTGATATTCTTAGATTGTCAGATAGAGCAAGCCATTCAGGTAATTTACTGTTTTGAACGAAAACAAAACAGTCTCCCCTAGCCCCTACAAACTATTTTTCTTGTTTAAAATGTTGCCTAACAATAGCTTTCTCCCTTCAACTACCAAGTTTTGCACCATCTGTTGAGAGAGTGCCTATTTTGAATGTAGCGTCTCATGTACCCTAACATCCTTATATCTCCTACAGGAGCCAAAGTATTTGGAAAATGGATTTTGACATTCGGAAAGGAGGAAAGATTGAATACAAGATTTTGTGTGTTTCTGTGAAGTTTTCTTCTGTAACAGCCTAACTGTCCCTCGATGGTCCATCCTTTCAGCTCTAGAACTGCCCTCTTAAGTCCTATGAGCATCCTTTCTAGACTGAGTTGCAGTTTGTGTTTAAGCCAGACTCCAATATTATCAAGTGGATAGTGAGAAAAAATAAAAGTAAAAGATTCAACACTTTTGGAAGAAGCCTAGCCAGTTAGGAATATTTGTAAGTGAGTTAAGGAAAAGGTCTTACATTTTTACCACGTTATCACCAAATGATCCCATGATGGACACTTGGTAGAGAACATGGAAAGCACTGAGAGGCAGCACTTAATTTTGCTGATACCAATTAATAATGACTTAGAGGGACAGGAATGGAGACCAATATATGAACAAGTAGGCAGATTATTGCTTGATCTGGACATTTATCTTTATCAATATTTGAAGGCGGATCAAATTAA
>NW_004949132.1:3567516-3572309 GCF_000317375.1 Microtus ochrogaster | reverse complement strand
AAATGGAACACTCACGCAACCGAAGTTCCAGCAATGCCCAGAAATAGGAGCCAGGAAGAAGGGGTTACCAGCGTTTGTGCACCCCAATTTATAGACAGGAAGAAGGCCGTCCCGCCCCCAAAGGGCGGGCTCTCTCTACAAATATTTAGCCACAAACTGTGAGTTTCTAAGTATCTGCTTTAGTTAATTTTAAATAAACCAGGGAGTACACTAATGTAGTTAATCATTTGCGGTGTGTCTGTTCACTTCTGGATAAGATTAATGATGAATTGGAAGACCTGGTATAACACATGTAGATAGACCATATCCCTGATGGAAATAGGCCTTGTGTAATCTGTTTGACCTAACTGAATAAAAAGTTGAGTAAGAAAAACTGTTTTCTTAGTACTTGATTTTCTTTGGGATAGTATTCTATCTTTAGACTCATACTGAAGCTATTATTTATACTATTGATTCTCCTTGTTCCTAGACCTTCAAAATAGAACTGAATCATATCATTAACTCTTTTCTGCCTGAACATTTCTGCATCTAGAAGTACATAAACACATACACACACACACAGACACACGTAGATACAGATACAAATACATATGCATATACATATTTTTTTCTGTTTCTTAGCAATTACTATTTACAACAGAGTCATGATCATGTCTCAAGTCCCAGTCTTTCCTTTTCTTTCTTTTTACACTTACTTCAGTGGTCCAATATACAATATACAAAGATATTCTTTATCTTTGGTACAGACCTTGTTTATACTGGTTGTATTCTGCACAAGGTAACACTGTATACAAGGTATTTGAAAGCTGGCTTACTAAAGAAATTTTTCATTTTTACAACCTTACAGCATTTAGAATGAATAAATTGGGTCTGGATTTAATCATTTTTGACATCAGATTACTTTGCACTGTCTTTCACTCTTACCTATTATTGTATTTTTATAATTTAAGGTGGAGCATTAAAAGTAATACATTATTGACTTTCTCAATCGGTCAATCAGTAGTCTTTTAATATTTTTCCAATCAAGGTGTCAAAATACATTTCAAAATTCCCAATGATGATAAACCAAGATGAATCTGAAGTAGTGTTTTCATTTTAAAGTACATATTCTTCCTTATTTAAAATGTATGGAAATTCCTGGTTATAATTTTATCCAAAGGATTTTTAAAGATTTGGGGTTTTTTCTTGTGTATGTGTGTATACTTTAATGTGAATATGTGTGCAAGTACCCTTAGAGGCCAGAAACAGGCAGTGAACCCTGAGGAGTTGGGGTGATGGACAGTTGTGAGCCACCTGACATGGGTGCTAGGAATCAAACACTGGCCAAAGCAGCCAGCACTCTTAACCACTGAGCCGTTTTTCCAATCCCTGTCCAAAGGACTTAGATGATAAAGTCATAAGATTTCAAATAAAAACATAGGATTGAAGCTTATGAGCATGAGATATGACGACAAATGGAAAGCAGGTTTCAACTCCAGCGAAGCAGAAGAGAAAGGTCCATCTCTGATTCCTGTGCTTTCTGAGCTCTAGGGGATAATTTTGGTGGAAACATCTTTAAATGAACAACTTCGGCCATCCTTGTTATCAAAAAATAACATAAGTTGAGAAAATGAAATTGAGCTAAATGAATCTATTTAAAGTAAATTTTGACTCGTGTTCTCTTGCTTTGAAGCAGATTATTAAGGTAATTCGTGAAGTACTCTTAACCAATGAGTCGTCTCTTCAGTCCGATTTGTTCCTGATTTTTTTTTTCCTTTGCTTTCTAATCACTCTTTCTTCAGTGGTCAGGATTATAATGATATCTTTATGAAATAAGAGAAAGCAATAAAAGCAACCTTTTGTGACTTGGGAGATGGCTCAATCGGTAAAGTGCTTAATTAACAGGCACAAGGGCAAGCAAATGAACAATAAAAACTGGCCATGGTGGTGCTTACAACACCGGAGCTGAGTAGTAGACAGAGACAAATAGATCCCCAAGGTTTCCTGGTCAGCCAGTCTAGCCTATTTGGTGAGCTCCAGGTCAGGGAGATATGTCTCAGATAAAAAAGTAGGTGGAACCTGAGGAATGACACCTGAACTTATTCTCTGGTTTCTACATACATGTCCATTCCTATGAATACATACATAAACAGGCATACACATGCATACATATAAATCCTTTTTTCTTAATCTCTGATCTTATTCTTTTCATAACAACTGCAGCTACTGTGGTAGATTGCTTGCCTGACAACTTCTAATGCCAGATTGATTACTGAAATAAAACTCAGTGTCCCATGCAGAATTGTAAAGTCCAGTTTCAACTGATATATCTGTAATACAACCCCTGAACCTAAGGCTAGGGGATCATTGTAGAAAAGAGATGGAAAGAGTAGAAGAGAGAGGAACAGGGAATTTGCTGTGAGGTTCTGTCTTCTAGGAATGTCAGAAGCTATACCTATAAAGTCTCACTCAAAATACTGCCAAAACATGAGATGAAAAAAGATAGTCCCATTATACATGCGAAAATCGACAAGGGAAAGTCTATAAGACTGCAACCCTAAAGAAAACCCACAGACACCTAAGAAGATTTGAGTTTAGAAGAAATAGTCTTCCCCAAGGAAGAGCATATTGATTGGTCATCTAATATCAATCAGTCAGCCCTAAAAAGACATACATACACATACCATTATACAAACTGAGGTCATGTTTATTTATTTGGGAACACACACACACACACACACACACACACACACACACACACACATAGCAACAATTTAAAAAAGAGGCCATGAATTTGAAAGAGTGTAAGAAGGATTTTGTGATAGGATTTTGAGGTAGAAAAAAGTAGAGGAAAATGATGTAATGATGTTATAATCTCAAAATTAAAATTTAATCAAAAGTATAGTTTAAATTTGAAAAATAGTTTATTATAAATAAGAGAGACATGTACATATGTAAGTGTAAATTTGGGAAATGCAGTTTTAATAGCCCCAAAATTATGAACTTAACAATGTCTGCCATTAAAATGAGATGAGTTCTGTAAACTGTGTATCCTATAATTTTCCTGATACTGTAGTTTCACAATTCTGATTTCAGAATCCTTGCCAGGCTGGAATCCATACTATGATAACTGGCCTAGTAATTTCTCTCTTTTTCTCATTGCAGTCTGCTATAGTCGGTTCTGAATTCTTTTGATTAAGTGGCTTTTAGTAATTGATAAAGATTTATTTCCTAGGTTGGAAAGGACAGATGTACAGAAAATTCAAGTTGGATGAGTTACTCAAAACCCCACTTTTTTATGGTTGTGTCAAAACTAGAAGTGAAAAACACATTGATAAAAAGCATATAGATTGTCTATGAAGGTGAGACAGTTACCATCTTCCATTTTCAATGCAATCTTCTTGTTTTAAGTTTCCAGCCTAGCTGTGTGACTTTAATGTTCAGATTACTCCAGATGTGGAGTGTAATAATAGGTATTAAAGATTTGAGCCATGTTTAGGGTTTTAACAAAAAGTCTGTCCCTCTTTTATACCTCCTGGGGTGCAAAGGAGAGAAAGAAGCATGAGACCCCATGATTAGTTTGTACCTGTCAAATGACTAGGTTGTTCAAGTTGTTTATCCCAAGTGTTACCTCTGGCACTCTCAGATAGAAGTCAAAAAAAGTGCCTGTCAGGGAAGAGATGGGTATATTGCAAGCTGTTTGCACCATTTCATTGAGCTCATTTCAATCTCTTTAGCAAATCACTGGTGTGACTTTCCCACACAAATAGAAAGAAGCAGCTTCAATTAAAACTCTACAAGAATGTTCACTAAGAAATTCACAGTAGTCTATCCAGGAACACGCTAGAAATCGCATTCATCTTTATGCTTTGGTTCCTAGATTTTACTTGGAACTTAATATACCCAAATGAGAAAGGCCATTTCAGCTGCTATCACAAGCCTATGGGAGACTCACAGAGATGAAGTCCATTTTATTCTGATCTCCCTCTCACTCAGTGCTCATAGAAATGTGACGCAGAGCTTGGCACCTGTATCACATGTCTATCACTTTAGAGTTGAGACTGACCCTACAGATCTCTAATTCCATCGTTTCTCTTACATTCCTCAACCAAACTTAAGTGGAAGTACTCTGCATTCCCCTTGACTAAGTCTCTGTCAGGGATTAGTGACCCTACTATATTATCTCCCTACCTTTTCTATTTGATAAGTTTTCTTGACCTTTACTCTTGCTATCTAAATCCTTCACCTGCTTTTATCAAGGATCCTATTGGGTGAGTTTCCCTACCCTAGAGACTTCTCTTAGAAAAATTTTCATCCACTGATCTCCACTTATGATGGAGGAGTAATGATGAGGTGGGTAGGCCTGTTTTTCGTCCTGCCTGGCTCCCGCATGGTTACCTTTACCTGAAATAACAACACACAAACTATATTCATTTAAACACTGCCTGGCCCAGTAGTTCCAGCCTCTTAATGGCTAATTCTCACATCTTTTGATTAACCCATTTTTTTTTATGTAGTGGAAATTTTTTTTATTGAGAAAAGGAAGAAAAAAAACAAGTTTCCGCCTCCTCCCAGCCTCCCATTTCCCTCCCCCTTATCCCACTCTTCTCCCCCTCCTCCCACACTTCTCCCCCTCCCTGCACTCCTCTCCCCCTCCCTCTCCAGTCCAAAGAGCAGTCAGGGTGCCCTGCCTTTGGTAAGTCTTAGGTCCTCCCCCCTCCGTCCATATCTTGGAAGGTGAACATCCAAACTGGCTAGGCTCCCACAAAGCCAGCACATTAAGTAGGATCAAAACCCCTTGCCATTGTCCTTGG
>NW_004949132.1:3561508-3565122 GCF_000317375.1 Microtus ochrogaster | reverse complement strand
TAATCAACTTTATATGGAAAAACAAAAAACCTAGGATAGCCAAAAGAATGATTAACCCATTTTTAATAATCTGTGTAGCACCACGAAGTGGTGTCTTACCAGGAAAGATTCAGCATGTCTGACCTGGTGGCTGGCTCCATTGCGTCTGACCCTGGAGAGGAGAGGTATGGTGTCTGCCTAACTTCCCTTCTTCCCAGCATTCTGTTCTGTTTACTCCACTCACCTATGTTCTAACCTATCAGGCCAAGCAGTTTCTTTATTAATTAACCAATGAAAGCAACAGATCTACCTAATTTTCTGTCCTATCAGGGCCAAGCAGTTTCTTTATTAATTAACCAATGAAAGCAACAGATAGACAAAAGACCTTCCCACATCTTTACACACTTACGTTCTTTCCTTGGTAAATTGCCATGTATGTTTGCAATATTCAAAGTTAAAAATCTGTCTCTCTCCCTTAATGCAAGGCTTGGATGTTCTTTTTCATTTTTCCAGATAGGCTCTCATGTAGCTGGGTTGCCTCAAACTCACTATTTAACTGGGAGTGACTTCAAACTATAGACCCCTTGCTTCTAACTCTACAGAACTGGGATTACAGGAGTGCACTACCATTCTCAGTTTATATGGTGTTAGAGATTAAATTTAGGGCATTTTGTACACTGCACAAGCACTCTACCAACTAAGGTACAGCTCCAGCCCCTCTCAAGTGGTCTTCCCTTACCGTTTTAACAAGGATCAAAGCATTGTTAACTACGATTTACAAACAATTGCAAGCCACATAAAAGATAACATACAAGGCCAAATTATGGTAATATAGGAAAATATGCTATATGGGATGCATATTTTCCCACTGAAACACCAACACTTTTCTGTATATATCTGGATAATGAACAAATAGTCTCTATGGCCACAAGCGATGAGTAGCAACAGAAACATAAACAAGGATCAGATCATGATGAATTTGGTATACTCAGTTAAGTCATTTATGTAGGGAAATAAGGAAAGGTTACCAGATTTATGCTTTATGAAGAATATTTTATCTGCATTATTATAGGGCAAACAAAGGAGAATGACAGAAAGACAATGTGGTAAAGAATATTTAACTCCATGCCCTAGCTAGTGTTGGAGTTCCATGGTAGAATGTGTGCTTAGTATACAAAGGACCCTAGATTTGTTGTTCAGAATACAGAAGATGGAGGTGGAAGATGAGAAGAAGTGAGAGGAAAAGGGAGAGAAGGAAGAACAGAAGGAGAACAGAAGGAATGGAGAGAGGAAGGGATGGATAGTGGGAGGAAGGAAGGAAGGAAGGAAGGAAGGAAGGAAGGAAGGAAGGAAGTTAGTTTGGGATTTAGGTAAAAATCATTATTGATCTTCCATTTTCTTCCATGGAAAACATATAATAACACTTTCCTTGCAGTATTGCTGTGGGGATTAGTATTATTGATGCAAGGAATGTGGCATGAACATAGAATAAATATTTTTCTCCCTTTTTGCTTCTACCTTACAACTAGATTGGTAGAACATTCTTATACTGATTAAGGTTTGCTACTACCTTCAACACCTGTGATCACAGAGCATTTAGCAATGCTATTTGGAAGAATGTCAAATGAGTTTAACCCCATAGTCTTCTTATATTTTAAGATAGTTTTCTAATTTTTCTTGCCTTTCATTTATAAATAAATCCTTGAAAGATAGAAAGAAAAGAACTATGCATAACACACAAACCAGTAATCCCAGCACTCTGGGAGATAGAGCAGAAAAATCAGGAGGTGAAGGTCCTTGTTGGCTATATAATGTGCCTGGAAAGGATGAGAGATCATCTCATATGAAAGTCATATATGAAATTTTCAAAAATTAAAATTTTAACTATATATTAATTATAAAAATAAACAGCACAGAAACTAAACATTTTCAGTTTTTTCTTCAGTTCTTCTTATTCTTGGATATTTTTCTTAGAATATCTTCCCTAATTTATGAAATGAACATAATACTTTAGGCATAGCTGAAAGAGTACACAGTACGTTGGTGTAATAAATTCTCTTGATCTGGATAATACAGTTACTAAAATTGCTTTACCCCTTTCATTAGTCATGTCGTTTAATTGGTGTAATTTTAGCTTGTAATTAACAACAACATTAAAATATTTTTCATATGGTCACATGTTTGAGTTCCCCATTATTCAGAACATGTATAGCAGCCAGGTGGTGGTAGAGCACACCTTTAATCTCAGAACTTGGGAGGCAGAGGCATGCAGATCTCTGTGAGTTCAAGGCCAGGCTGGTCTACAAGAGCTAGTTCCAGGACAGGCTCTAATGTTACAAGAAACCCTGTCTCAAAGAGCCAAAACAAACAAACAAAAAACACATGTATAACAGTATTTTCATTTTAAAATAAGATTTTTGTTTGACTCACTAAATTTTACTATAATTTTGGATAGTTTTCTGTCCTTACACATACAATATGTATATACTCATTTGAACATCGCAAATTGGTATAGTAATGAAGAGTAAATTTTTTCTTAGTCCAATTTTCCTGAAAGAATCATTGTAATATTTTGTGTAAATACTTGCACACATATTCTACTTTGTATGCAATGGAATGTACTATAAAAATACAAATGATGTCATGTAATACATATTAGCCTACATTTTATCTATTATATGTAATAATTATAGTTATTTTTGAGATTATAATATAATTCTGTTTCTCCCCTTCTTTTCCTACCTTCAAAATTCCTGTATATCCCTCCTTGCTCTCTTTCAAAATCATGGCACCTTTTTTCATGAATTCTTATTTTATGCATACAGTATATGTATATATTTCTAAATATAACCTGTTCAGGCCATATATGTTAGTTGTATATATGTTTCCAAGGCTGACCATTTGGTACTGAATAACCAGTTGGTGTGCTCTTTCCTGAGGAAGATCACTTTTCTCATTCCCAGCTCCCCTTAGTTACATATAGTTTGTGTGTGTGTGTGTGTGTGTGTGTGTGTGTGTAGTATTGATGTCTTGTGGGCTTTTTCTCATCTACTTTCTCATGTCCATTGGTGCCTTCCTTGTTCAACTTACATTTGAGCAACTATACCCATAAAGTAGCACCAACATGACTATGTACTCTATTACCCTAGTTTTGTCCCTACTAGTCATCCCGCATTGTTGTAATTGCCATTGCTTTATGCTTTTCATTACTTTTCTGACTGTTGTATGCATGCTTCTGTTCTTGCTTGTTTAAATTAAAAAAGTTTTGTTGAAATAGCCATTTGGGTCACAATTAAATTAATACAATAAACTTCAGACTAACACATGAATCATCGTCTTATATAATTGAATTTGAATATTCAAAAATAGTACATTTTTGTATTTATGCAAGTGTTCCTTTATACTTTTTGATGATACTTTAAAGTTTAAAATGATCTTCAAATAAACCTCATACATTTTTATTTAGTACTGTTCTATGATGGAGGAAGGTCATTGGCTAATAAAAAAACTGCCTTGGCCCATCTGATAGGGCAGAATTTAGATAGGCAGAGTAAACAGAACAGAATGCTGGGAGGAAGAGGAAGTGAGCTCAGAAATCATGCAGCTCCTCTCAGAGCCAGATGCGGTAAAGCAAG
>NW_004949132.1:3549669-3561063 GCF_000317375.1 Microtus ochrogaster | reverse complement strand
TGTGTGTGTGTGTGTGTGTGTGTGTGTGTGTGTGTGTGTGTGTGTATGATCTGGGTGCAATAGCCCATATATGTAGTGCAAATATTTCAAAGACTAAGATAAGAGAAATACTTGAGTCCGGGACTTCAAGATCAGCCTGAGCAACTGAGTAAGATCTTACCTCAGCAAAAAGAAAACAAAAATATGTATCTATTAGTAAACTGGTGATATCAATAATTATTAGCTTTTGGAAATATAAATAACACTTGACATAGTGCTGACATATATTAAGCACTCAACATTTGTTTGAGAATTTAGTCCTTTTATTGTATAATAACCTCCCGTAGGTCTATAATCAAGTGCTGTCTAGATGTCTGTTTCATTGTCACAGCTGCTACATTATTTTTTTTAAGTATTCTTTTTGGTATCTGTAATATGCAATTCTAGTCATTATTATAAGAAAAAGTGATAGTTAGTAATGTGAGCAGCTGCTTGTCAAACCATTAGCAATCAAAGCAATTTTCAGAAACCGTCTTTGTTTCCATTCTTATTTACAGGTTGCCTTAAACATAGCTAGGTAATAGTATATTTTCCCATAACTCCCCAGAACTTTAATATTTATTTGCAAGACATAAAGAAACAAAATCTCTAGCAATGGTTTGGAATTGTTTTCCAAGGGAGAACATTATTAATAGGATGGATTTTAGGGAGCAGGGAAGGATCTAGGCTTACTGCTTCAGAAACTCATATCAGTCATTCCTAGTGAACTCCACTTTTGGATCAGAACAAAGCCCAATCTTTGAATTTCAAAATAGTGGAAGTTTCATTTTTTGATTTCCTTTGGAGTTATTGATGTGGTATGCTGTTTTTTGTTTTGTTTTGATTTGAAAGTAGGCTACACAACCATGGTTGACTGAAAAGCACTGCCATTTACAAAAGGCTAAGGCTGGCTGCTACCTCGTTTCTGCATATCAGCTATAGCTCATAGAAATCTCTAATGACAATGGGACTCGATCTTGGAAGTAAGTACAGTGTTTAAGATTTCCTCGAAGTCAGTGGCATTTTTAGTCTTTTAGAAGGCTGCCCCTTACTGCTGCAGTTCTTCTGGCAGCTGACAAGAGTCTTTCACTCTGCAAAAGAGAACTCATTTCACAGGAAAAAAACTGTAGTGAGATTAATTTAGAATAAATCAAAAGGAGTAGACAGCAAGAAATAACCAAACTCAGGACTGAAATAAATAAAATAGAAACAAACAAAAATACAAAGAATCAAGAAACAAAGGGTTGGTTCTTTGAGAAAATCAATAGGACTGGCAAACCCTTATCAAAACTAACTAAATGGCAAAGAGAGAGAAGATCAAAATTAACAAAATTAGAGATGAACAAGGGGATATAAAAACAAACACTGAAGAAAACCACAGACTCATCAGGACATGCTTTAAAAATCTATACTCACTCAGCCAGTGGTGGCGCACATCTTTAGTCTCTGCACTCAGGAGGCAGAGGAAGGTGGAGGTCTGTTCGTTCCAGTCCATCCTGGTCTACAAGAGCTAGTTCCAGGACAGGATCCAAAGCTACAGAGAAACCCTGTCTCTAACCTCTTCCCTCAAAAAAAATTCTACCAAATTGGGAAATCTAAAAGAAATGGGTAATTTTTTCTATACATACCACTTAACAAAGTTAAATCAAGATCAGATAAGCAATTTAAACAGATATAACGCCCAGTGAAATAGAAGCAAAACATATACAGATATAAAGGAAATCTGAACTAAATTGCTTAATAATGGGGAGACAAAGCCCAATCTGGACACCCCTTGTCACCAAATGAAACTTCTAGTACAACAAATAGGTTATATCTAATTGAGTTGTTGGCCAAAGGGGTCTGATGATAATCCACAAACAACCCAGGCTGTTTCTAAGACTATAGGTTGCTCTCTACAAACTAAAAGCAAGACCTCATTGTTGAAGACAATAGCAACTTGGTTGTGTGCAGAGTACCTTCCCTTGCCAAAGACACTAGAAGGTGTGAAAGCTCTATGTAAGGACCATCTCAGATTCTCCACATTCAATGACCGTAGTGAGACCACAATAGTTCTTCGGCTAAATATACAATTGTTGTGGCTCTGGTTTTAGATAAGCTTTCTTTTCCACTTTGGCAAGGGAAGGTACTCTGCACACAACCAAAGGAGAAACGTAAACAGTAACACAGCCACAAACCTGTTGAACTACAATGGTGTCCTGCCTCACAAATATCCTAGGGAAATGGTGTTACAAGTTTGTTGGAGTAACCAACCATATCTTAATTTGACTAAAGGTTCCACAAGACAGAATCCATATTGACCAAGAACCTAAAAATTAATAGCTCAGAGACCTAGGGTAAACCCCCAAACTATTGTTCTTAAAATACAAAACAAAACAAAAACAGCAATAGAATTACCTCTTATGACATTCTGTTATACTCATATCTAAGTGCCTTGCTCAATCATCATTTGAGAAACTTCTTCCTGCAGCAGATAGGAATAAATACCTAGACCCACCATAGACAAGCATTGCTATTTTTATGTGTCTGGTGTTTTTCCTGCACTTGCATGTCTTGTACCTCTAGAAGTCAAAAGTGGGTTTTAGACCTGCTGGAACTGGTGTCATAGAAGGTTAGGAGTTACAATGTGGGTTCTTTGAAAGAACAGCCAATGCTCTTAAACATTAAACCATCTGTCCAACCTCTGAAAACTCAATTTAACAATTATAATATTTTGAGATTTTTATACTAGTATGTAGAAAGGTATGATACCAGTCTCTTAATTAGGGTTTTTATTGTTTTGGAAAAAAATATCCTGGGGAAAAGCAACTGGGAGATGGAAGGGTATAGTTCAGCTTATTTTTCCACATTATAATCTACCACTGAAGGAACTCAGGGAAGGAACTAAAGTACAACAGGAACCTGGAGACAGGAGTTGAAGGAGAAGCCATGGAGGAAAGCTGCTTACTGTCTTCCATTTTATGGCTTCTTTAACCTACTTTGTTAAAACACCCAGTACCACTAGGCCAGGATTGGGCCCACCCACAATGGGCTGTGTCCTCCCCCATCAATCACTAATTTTGAAAATGCCTTACAAGCTTGCCTACAGCCTCATCTTATGGAGGCATTGTCTCCCTTTTGCTTTCCTTTTCTTAGATGACTCTAGCTTGTGTAAGGTTGGCATAAGAACTAGCCAGGATAACCCACACCCTCAACCTGTTCTTTAGAATCAAGGTCTTGTTGTGTTATTAAGGTGGATAATTTTCACATTTAGAATTTTCTTACCTTTCTTTCAAATATCTCCCCACACATTGTGTGTGCCCAAACCTTAAAATATTTCCAGTGGCAATTATGAGGATGATGATGACAATTTCAGTGGTGATAAAAAGAAAGAATAATTAAAATTCACTGAATGCTTTCTAAGTATTGGACAATTTTTTTTTTCGAGACAGGGTTTCTCTGTGGCTTTGGAGCCTGTCCTGGAACTAGCTCTTGTAGACCAGGCTGGTCTCGAACTCACAGAGATCCGCCTGCCTCTGCCTCCCGAGTGCTGGGATTAAAGGCGTGCGCCACCATTGCCCGGCGTATTGGACAATTTTTAAGCCCTCACATAACAAAACTCAGCTGACTGAATGAATCAGTGGAAAATAGCTGAGTATGTGTGTATGAAAAGTAAACAGAACATAGTTGCCATATATCCCATATACACATCACATAGTGTCTGATGCTTATCTTAAACTCTAACAGTATTACTTTGTTTCATCAATGTTTTCATCTTTTATCATTGTCTCTGTCTAGCCATCCTCTCCCATGTGTCTCCCTCATCCAGAGCTAGATAGATGATTTCACAAGGAATCTTCATGGTATTGTCACTAATATTGACACAAAAACCACAATTCTCTTCTTAAGATAAATAAGAGACAGAGACAACTTATCTGAAGCAATTTTGAGTGACCATGGACTAGGAACACAGATTTAGGCTACCTCAAATTCTATGTTCCAAACTGGGAGCAATTTCATGAAGTTTTGATAGTTTTATAGAACAACAAAAGCCATAAAGCAAGGCGAGTATAAAATTTATTGGAGGGTACATCAGAGAGAAAAGTACAGAGAGATGGGGGAAGTTTTCCACAGACTCAAGATGCTATCTGATGACATTCTTAGCTTTTGGATTGGCGGGAGCTAGTTGCCTGCTAAGTTTATGGATTTCAAAGGGTTTTTAGCTATTAACCGTAAGATATTAGTTCTGACACAGAGGTGAGCATGGAATGACTATTCTGGAAGGCTATACCTATTCCAAGATAAGGCAACATTAGCCTCTGTATTTGCAACATTCCAAATGCTTCACAGTACTGCAATTCTAACCAGTTATTACATCTCTGTAGACACAGCTTCTTTTTGGGAGTTTTGTCTTCAGACTACTTACAAAGTGGTTAGTGTAAGAAAGTAAAACTCTACTGAAATACCCTTTGGACTTTATGTACTATTCAGAAATCTTATTTAAGGACAGGGGTATCTCTATTGTGTTCTGTATGAGCATTGTCACCATGGTGAGCACATGAAATTGACTTTGGGGTCTTGACCATGAGCATCATCATCATTTTCAGCAATTACTAAAGCAGATTTTAGAGCCACAAATAACAGGTTCTTCTGAACACATATAAAGCTACTATATAATAATACTTTTTTGCAACATATTATTGGGATGATAGCTGTAGGCAAAAAAGATGAGCGACTGCATCCCACAGACAGCCCTGCCACTGGGTCAGATCACTCTGTATAAATCTGTTCATTTCCCTGAGCCTCGGGGAACTCACCTGTAAAACAAAGGTTGTGTTCCTCACTCTGCCTGCTTCACAAAGGCTCTTTTAAGAATTCAGCTTGGATAAGAGTCATTAAAACTCCTTGTAAAGGTAAATACATGTCGATGTCGAGTCACGATAACCCAGGGCAAGGGCTTGATTCAGAAGTCAGGAAGTGAGTCCTTGTTTAACCTTGGGCATAAGGGGCTTTTAATTTGGTTTTCTCATTTTTAACTAAGATCCGTGATTCAAGCTGGTAGCACATGTGGAACACTCTGTCCTTTGATATCCTCAGGGACAGGAGAATTTGAAATGCAGTGAGAATGCAGGCGGCTCATGAAATAGTAAAAATTGATAAAATAAGGTGAGGTTTATACTTACGCTTCTTCAAACACAGCCTGAGTAACACTAGGTAGATAAAACTAGCACTTCTTATGCCGAATGAATCCTTTTTTTCCTCTGCTCTAAAAACGTAGTTAGGCTGTGGAGTTCTGCTCCACTCTTCCTTCCCTGTCATTCATTTCCTTTACCTTTATTCTTCTCTTCCTCCCTAGCTTCACCTGTTCCCTGATTCTTATGTTAATATGTTCCAATTATTTAGCTGTAACTAGAGCTCTGTTGTGAACCCTGCATCTCAAACTGCATTCAGATGCTCCAAGGGTACCTCAATCTTACACTGAAACCTGAACTCATCCTCATTTCCAGAAGGCTGGCTTCCTGCTGGCTGTCACTACCTGAGTGCTGTGCATTGCTGCTGCCTTCAACATAACACATGGAAACCGAACTCATTGTCTTTTCTGAGGCCACTATCAGTCCATTCCTATTTGAAAAGTCTAAATATCTGTTAATATCTGGGAATGTCCCTCAGTTGTGCAGTTTGTGACTAGTGTGCTTAAGACCATAGGGTTAATCTCCAACCTCTCTCTCTCTCTCTCTCTCTCTCACACACACACACATACACACACACACACACACACACACACACACACAAACCACATACATAAACACACATGCAGGCATGCGCACACATGCATGCACACACAATTCTATCTATAGTCCAATGATCTTTCCGGTTGTTCAAACTTACATCTGAGGTGTCCCCTCCCGTTCCTTCTTGTCACTTAAAAGCAGGTTTTCAGATTTTGTCAGTTTCCTCTCCACAGCATTTCTTTTCTTTGGCCCCTTGATTCTTTTGTCTGCTTTGGTTAAAGCCACATCCCAAGTAATTCTCAGAGCTGCTTAGCACATAGCTACAAAAATTATGGGCTATAGATTGATGATTGTCCATTTAAAATGTCAAGCTGACTTAAATGTAAGCCCTAAAAAAAGAAACCAGATAGAGAGTTCTTCCTGTCCATGGTCCTTATGTGGAAGGAATAGCAAGTACAGAAAATTACAGACATCCTCAGAGCGCTGGAGAGGGAACTCAGAGCCTGGTTAGATACATTTAACTTTGCTGGATTCTGATGTCATCTATAAAAGTGAGGCCACTGAACTCCATAGATAAGTCTGTTTCTTCTTGTTAGGATAGTCCATGATTTGTCCAAAATCCCAGCCAAAATTCAAGGAAAAGAATAGAAGAAATCAATGCTTCTTAAAGACCTTGTGTATATCAGACTCTGCACCTCTTGTGTAAGTTATTACTCCTGAAAATTCAGCAAGATAAATGTTTTTGTGGCTGTTTTTTGTTGGTAAATTGATGTGCAAGTGAGTTGAATGAACAGTTCTAGGGTAATATGCTTGATAAGCTTATTAGGTTTATTCCTACAATTCTCTCTGCCTTGAAAGCCTGTATCCCAGACTAGACATAGAACTTGTTCTTTACTATTTCCACCCCCACTTAGTTGTTCTTTCTTTTTCAATACATAGCCAAAGATAATTTCAAATAACATATGCTATGCAGAAGCAACATTTTTAAGCATTGCTTATAATCATTTGATCCTTGGAGCTCACTTTCTCCCCTTGCTGTCCAATTTATTCCTAGACACATGTCACAAGTAGCCTTGAGGGGTAGTGTTCACTCTAGGGAAAGACCTAATTGATCATTGCTTTGCGGCATCAAAATTAATTATGAAAAAACTTAATTAAATTCCAGGTAATATTTATATCATTCAATTGAAATCGTTGGCAGCATCTTAAGAGAGGACCACTTCTCTTTTCTGTTGTAATAAAGGCAACCTCCATTCTCTGAACCTTAGATAAACCAATGGCAATGGTCATAAAGTTTAATTCTGCACAAACAGGTCACAACTACTAGTTAGGTCAGGAACTATTTAACCAGTTTTCCAGTCAGCTTGAAATCTTTTTATATTCCATAATTAGTATGAATAATTGTTTCAACTGCTAGTGGTTTGATTAAAGATGTTCTACCATATGGAAAAACTAGAAATTATTGATACATTTAAAACAGTCAGATACCTAGATCTCCAGTTTGTAATTCCATGTCAACAAATGACCGTATAGGGTACCATAATGAGAAATGAGGCATTTTGAGGTAGCACTAATCATAATTATGCCTTTCTTCAGATTCACTTTTAAGACAGTAACATTATTGAGCAAGATCCTTAAGAAGAAGATATAAGGTAGATAAATTTTGATGAGAAAGATTCACTTTTAAGACAGTAACATTATTGAGCAAGATCCTTAAGAAGAAGATATAAGGTAGATAAATTTTGATGAGAAAAAGAGACGTTATAGAGCTGATAACAGTTGCTTTGTGGCCCTAAGTTTATATTCAAATTAGTTTATTATTTCATCCTGTTCTCTGTCTCTCTCAGGTCATGTCTTCATGTTGAGAGATTGCAGGAAGACTTGTGTCAATCACTGAGAGAAAAGTGGGTTAGCCATTAGGCATTGGCATGATGATGCCTATTACCTGGCAATGAAAAAGTATTTTTGGTGAAAGAGAGTATACTCAAAAGGAATGGGGTATTATTGAACTTGCATCTACAAACGTGAATAATCTCATATGCTTCTTTTTAACTGCATCCCAAGTGTAGGGAAGGGGCATTTGAAGGATGATGAGCTTTTTATTTCATGGAATTTTGTAATACAGAGATAGCTGAGTCTGTAGTGATTATAAGTTTTGTAGGGTAAAGAAACAGAGCCAAGAATCAATGATAGAGTCACCTATCGTGAGGGAATACTGTGAAATTTTTGGTTCTGGAGAGAATGGAAACCACAATAGAACAACAGTAGGTCCACCTTAGTTAAAGATTGTAAAAAAGAGATAAGAACAGCACAATGGGAACTACATTGATACTCTCTGAGGATTTAAGGAGAACAAGAAGGGCTTTCAGAGACAAAAGGATAAGATGGGGAATTGAACATTTCATATATAAGACAAGACGTAAGATTAATAGTGACTAAAAAGTGAATGAAAACTTGACCTCAATTCTGAGATCAGACTTCTGAAAGAAACAAAAAAAACCACAAATTGCTGACAATGTGAAAATATTATGACTTATTCATGCAAACAATGAGTTACTTACTGTTATTTTACATGGGACTAGTTTATATCACACATTTATTCATTAACCTCTTGATAAAAATATCATGTACCTAAGATTGAAGATGAAACTATAACAGCACCAAAACTTGAACACATGCATGTTCCACGCCCTTAAGAAGTTTATAATATTGCCTTAAGCTCAAAAAATTTGTTATTTTAAAATGCTTTTTATACTATAATTGACAAATTTGTATATAATTAAATTTTACACTATGATATTTTAATATCTATTATTGTGAAATAATTGCCACAATCAAGCTTATTACTCAATTAATCACTTCATATATTTGATAGTTTTTAGCTTGTGTAAGAACATTTAACATTGCATTAGTAAATTTGAAATATACGTTAAAATGTGATTTACCGTAGTCCCTATGTTGTTTGTCAGATATCTAGAAATTATTTCTTCTATAAAACTAAAAATTAGTACCCTTTAACCAAAATCCTCCCTAGAATGTTTTTCATTAAACAGTTTAAGAATCATGATGTACAGCTTCTTCCTACCTTTCTTTTTTCATTCTTTTATCCTATCTCTGGATTTTGAAGTAGAGTCTCATGGTATATTTCAGTCTAACCATAGACTTTAAGCAATCCCTCATCCCACATTCCTTCAAATGTTTGGGTTGTGAGCATGATCTACCATGTCAGGCATGAGAAATATTCTTTTTGTTTTAACATTTATTTTCTTAAGTAGAAGAATGTCAGGGTCAATTTCATATTCTCTTTGGTCATTTTAGAGTATAGCGTTCCATTTTACCCACAATGTAAGTTATGAAAAGAATGGTTATTAAGTTGCAATGAATAAGTACACTGGCTGCTTTTATGTCAAGTTGACATAAACTAGAGAAACTCAGTTGAGAAAATGCCTCCTTAAGATCTGGCTGCAGGGCATTTACTTAATCATAAATTCATGGGGGGTCATAACTAAGCTAATAGAAGTACAGAAAGAGGTATATTTTCGTTTTTCAGTGTTTTGTGGTCAGGTAGATTTACTTTTACTTAACTTACTTTTTTTCTATTGAAGGCATTAGAATGACTCTTATTTACCTAAGGGTGCTATCCTGGCATCTCTACATCTAGATGGAATCTTATAACAAAAGCTTTCTGTTTAACATAGCAATTTTTACCTCTTTTAGACAGTCACCACCTGATTTGTAATGAACTAAATGATAACCTTAAAATGGTAATATTATTTTCTTCTATTTTATGAGGAAAGAATATTCAGGATGATGAATAGGATTCTCAGTAGCATCACACAGATGTGTGGTTAGAATTCTGCTTTTTCATTTACTTGCTTGCTCACTTTCGACAAATTGTGTTAAATATTTGGATCTTAATTTCTTTACCTATAGATTGGGGAGCTATAATCCTTACCTCCTATAATTTAGGATTGATGAACTTCATACATGGAAAACTTGCAGCAGAGTCTGGTATGAACTAATTGCAAAAAAGTTCTCATCCTTTTTTGAAAGTATGTTGAAAGTTTGAGTACATAGTGCATGGGAGATGCCAAAGCAAAGCAATGCAGAGCATGATTTCCAGAGGTTATATACCAACTGTGCTTTGTGACCAATAACAAGTAGAATAACCTTTCAGTGCAGAACGCTGTTCATGGTAGTAATACGAGCGGTAGGGCTGTGTCCCCCCACCTAGCTAGCTTTACCCGAAATAATTACACGGACACTGTATTCTTTTAAACACTGCTTGGCCCTTTAGCTCTAGCTCTTACTGGCTAATTCTGATATCCCGATCAACCCATCTCTAATAATCTGTGAGCACCGGTCTTACTGGGAAGATTCTAGCCTATGTCCATCCTGGGTCGGAGCTTCATCACATGTGTCTGCCCGGGAGCAGGGCATGGCGTCTCTCAGAGGCGTCTGCCCCTGAGAGGAGAGCTGTCGAGTCTGAGCTCACTTCCTCTTCCTCCCAGCATTCTGTTCTGTTTAGTCCTCCCACCTATGTTTTAACCTATGAGGGCCAGCCAAGCAGTTTATTTTTTTAACCAATGACCTTCCTTCATCAGTTCATTCACAAACTGCAGATACTAATGGCACTTATGTGGATCGAAGCAAGTAAATAAATACATATAAAGCATTCTAAAACACTGCTTGCCATAGAGTAAGCCCCGGTGTTAACTACTGTTATGTTCTAGGAACCGTACTGACAGATTTATATGTTGCCTCTCATTTGATACTCAAAAACACAATAAAGTGGGTTTTATCAGTGTTCATATTTCATACAGAAGAAAATTGATTCTCAGATAAACTGAACAGCAATTAATAACATGTCTAAGGTCACTAGCAAACAGCTCCAATCCAGATCTATGGGACTCTAAAGACCTCAAGGCTCTTAGCTACTAGTTGAGTAAAATCTGCTTGCTACAGAAGAGTAGTTCTGGGTGAAACATCATGGGCTGGAGGAAAAGGAAAATTTGATACATTCAGTTTGAAAACCTAGAGGAAAATTTCAAGGCCAGGGGCTACCTGGCTATTTTTTAGGGAAAGTTATATTTTCTTTATAGATAAATCCTTTGCAAACTCATTCTGTAAACACTTCAGGGGATTTTCAATGCTTAATTAGAAATCTTGGATAGTTTTTAAAAATAGCAATGACACAGAGTTAGATATAAAAAAAGGGAAAAAACACTAATGAAGAGAAGTGGTAGAAAGAAGAGCCTCCTGACAGAGAAAGGTCGGCAGTTTGGACAAAAAACAAAACGAAACCAAAAGCAATAATTAAGAAGCAGGCATGCATTCAGATTAGAAATACAAAAGGGTGAGAACAGGTAGCACTAGAAAACTCTCCAAGGTCTTAAAGACAAATACAGAGTAGATTCCAAAAGATGGCACTGGCAAGAAAGGAAGATTTCAAGTACTTGACATTACTTGACTAGTGTCTTTGTTTCCACAGACTCTTGGCTCAGGTTACTGTTAGCTTTCTGATTTCTTTCAGTGCTCACACTATAAAGTCTCGAATGTAACCATTACCAAATTAAAATAGGCCTCATATGGGGACAATAATTATAACTCAAACTAATCAATTATCGTCCTTCAATGGAAGAATGGATGAAGAAAGTGTGGAATA
>NW_004949132.1:3539103-3548704 GCF_000317375.1 Microtus ochrogaster | reverse complement strand
GAGAGGAGTAGGAGGCTGGGAGGAGGCGGAAATTTTTTTTTCAATAAAAAAATAAAAAATTATATATCGTGAACTAGACATATCCTAAGGCTTTTGATATAGTCACTAATTAAGTCTTAATGTCTACTTATAAGTACATAAACTGAGGTACTGAAACTAAAGAATTTGCCAGAGTCAGGCTTACATGTTTCAATAATGAATTGTGTTATACTGCCTTATTGGGCCACTGTCTCCCAGTGGCATTTTAGCCCTATTTCTTTGTCTAGGGTGATAGGGAGTTTATAGTTCAGCTTTCAGTAGACAAAATTTTACCCTCACCAAAGTCACATTTAGGAAACAGCCATCAAACTGAATAAACTTCTGGGCCTCCATCCAAAGGAGGAAGTCTTTTGGCTAAAGGCGAGATCATGGCCTGGCGGTGGTGGTGCATGCCTTTAATCCCGGCATTCAGGAGGCAGAGGCAGGTGGATCTTTGTGAGTTTGAAAGCAGCCTGGTCTACAGAGGGAGTTCCAGGACAGTCTTCAAAGCTACAGAGAAACCCTGTCTCAAGAAAAAAAAAAAAAAGGGGGAGAGCATGTCATTTAGATCAGCTTTACACTAGCATTCAGCTAACTCTGGTCTTTTCCCAGGAACTGTGATATAGATTCCCTGAACAACTTTTTCTCTGAAAGGTAGTTCTGCACAGCATTTAAGAACATCAACTGCAGAGACAAACAAAGCAAGAGTTCAAAGGCAACTCTGAAACTTGCTAATTGGGTAGCCTTGGGTGAGATGTTCAGACTCAGTATCATTAACACTAAACAAAATGAAGAGAAACTCACACCAATCTCACAGCATTGTTGAAGAGAAAAGTTAAACACAACAGTGTTTGAAAGAAAGACTATATATTGAGTAAGCATGGTTCACTTTGGTGTTATTTCTTCTGTGGGAGACTTAGGGAGGCCGGTTAGTTCATTTCTGAGTCTGCTGCATCAGCCCTTCTTGGCTCTCCCTGCTGTCTTTTTGGAGATCTCCATTCCTTTGTCCTCACAGATGGTTTTTTCCCTCTCTATTGATTTGGCTTTCAGTTTAAAGAATGCGGTATTCAGACCAGTCAACCTTTGACAGCCTGCACCATATCCTTTTCTAAAATGATTCAGTAAATCCATTCATGTTGCTCAAGGTCATGCGTGCAAGAAAACACAAGCTATTGATTTTGGAAGGATTCCAAGATGGTGGTACCTATTTTCTTTTTTTTTTTTTAATTTTTATTTTCTTCAAAATAAGACCATAACTTTAACCCAGTTCTACTCATGATTGTTCATGTTCACAAAAGATTTTTTATTTATTTATTTATTTATTTATTTATTTATTTAAGATTTCTGCCCCCTCCCCGCCACTGCCTCCCATTTCCCTCCCCCTCCCCCAATCAAGTCCCCCTCCCTCGTCAGCCCAAGGCACAGGGCAGGGAACCCTATTTTCTTTTTTAAATGAAGCTAAATTTGTTTTTTTTTTTTTTTTAAAAAAAAAACTTTTGAGACTATGATATAATTCAACACTTCTCCCTTCCCTCTCCTTCCTCTAAAGCATCCCTTTTATTCCTCCTTGATCTCTTTCAAATTTGTGGTCTCTTTTTCATCAGTTTTTATTAAATGCATCTATATTATTCCTAAATGTAACCTGTGAAGTCCATATAATGTTACTTCCCTGGAGAGGATCACCTCTCTCCCACTGCCAGCTTTTCCTCAGTTGCATGTTGTTGTGTGAATTCTAATTGGTCTTAATAATAAAAACCCAGAGTCTGATGTAGGGGTTAGTGCTGAAAGATCAGAGAAGCAGAGAAGTCAACCACTAGAGTTCTTACCTCTACCAATGCTCAGACCTAAAGGGTGATCCTGTCTCTACAAAGTCTCAGATTGAACGCTGTCTTTCTGAAATTCTCAGACTGCATCTATTCCTGTCTCCTCCTGCCTTATATTCCTCTCTGCCCAGGCATATCACTCCTGTCTCCACCACCCTAGTGCTGGCATTAAAGGTGTGTGATCCCAAGTGCTGGCATCACCTTTGTGTGAGCTCTATTTCTATTTCAGACATTTTCAATCTTGTGTAGCCCAGGGTGTCCTTGAACTCACAGAGATCCATCTACCTCTGTCTCCTGAGTGCGGGATTTAAAGTGTGTGCCTTCACTGACTGACCTCTATGACTTACTAGTGGCTTAACTCTGCACTCTAATCTTCAGGCAAGCTTTATTTGTTAGATTATAAACAAACTATCACTACAGCCTATATTACCATGTATAGGATTGAGGTCTTGGGGGTCTTACCTCTTTCACTTTGTCCTGTCTATTGCTGTCCTTGTTCAACTTATCTTTAGTAGGCCACGTTGGTGAGACTTTATGGGTCTTTCCCAAGGTGTCTTCTCTAAAATGTTAGTGTGGTAAGAAACTCTGGAATTACAGCAGTAGGTTTACATCATCCCAAAGGTTGGGAAATAGAGCACACTCTGTATTGTTCTTGGAGAGCTAGTTTGTTTAAAGTGTTAAATAGTTTTGCAGCTCCCAACCTGTTTGAAAATGATAGAAATGGCAAGGGTGGGTGACTATGCTAGGGTCTCAGATAGAAGTTCAAAGGGACACTGAAATAAATTATTGGGATTAAAGTGTTTATTGGAAGAATTTTTAATGCTATGGATAGAGAGACCTATCTAAAACAGTGTGGAAGGGACTAAATCTGTTCTTATACTTTCTTGATGACAGAAGATTTAGCATAAATTTGCTTCCACCAGGGTGGCTAGCAGGACTCTGGCCATAATCCTGTTTTTGTATAAGCCTGCTCCCCCCAGGTGAGCAATTCTGACACCTGCTAGGGACTCAAGGACAATGTCTCAGGAAGGTGCCTGTCTGTTTGTGTGAAAGGATTACAGGCTGCTTCAAGAAGCTAGGCCAGAGCTGTGGCTGGATTCTAATATTGTAGTCTTACAGAAAGCATATAGACCAAGGTTGATTGTTCTAACAAAACTGAGAAAGATGAATTCTAGATTGTTAGTGGGGAACTGTGAATGTGTTTTACCCCATAGCATTGTTAAAAGACCACACTAGAGAGACCATGTACTTCTGGAAAGAAGGGTAAAATAGAAGAACTCTCTTACTTAATATGTGGCAGATTCTCCTTACCTCAATAAAAAAACTAAACATTTGTCTGAGATGTAACTGACTAGCATGCTCAAGACTCCGGATTCCATCCCCCAGCACCACAATCAGACAAAACAAACAAACAAATGAGTTAATCCTCATTCTCTGTCATGGGGAACAACAAGAACACTACAGTTAATTGAGAAATGATCCAATGAGGATTCTTTGAATTGTGAGAACATGAATAGCAGACATCTTGAGTACTGTAAGAAACTTATGATCAAGAGAAATTGGATTCTGGTTGCTAAAGTCCCAATGCTTTCTTCCTCTAGGTTATGTTTGGAAAATTATCCAGACGCTGGAAATAAGACTAAAAGAGTGCCCCATGTCCTTTTGATATGGGAAAGTGATTTAATTATCTAAGGAAATACACCTTTATTTTTATTTATATTTTATTTCATATATTTTATGTTATTTATATTATAATTTTTATTTATACATTTATATTAACGGCTCAGACTTAGGGAAGCTTTATTTTAACTTGGACATTCCCCACCTTGAGTGATGCAAAAAATCTTGTCCAGTTAAAAAAAAGTACAGTTCCCAAATTACTGTTTCTTGTTGTCTTTCTGAACATAACTTCGCAGTGTTTCTAACCGGAATTTTTTTCTGTCTTGTTCCTTAAAGCATCCTTTGTTTCTCCTTGAGCCTTGATTTGTGTGTCATGTTTTTAACTCTGTACCGTTTTGTTTGACAGTTTCTATTATTTGACAAACTATTAGCCCTTACCTCTAGAAACGAATTTGAAAGAGTGTTCCTCATGATATTTGACCAGGCAAATGACAAGAACTAGAGCTATTGACATCCAAAATTCTGAGCAAGTGACTCAAGAAGGTCACCATGAATTTTTGATGGTCACATAATTTATCCTATAGAATGAAACTTCTTTTCAAAATAAAATAGAGCTTTTATAATAAATACATCTAGACAGTGTGTCCAACTCTTGTCCCACTAATAGTAAGACTTGTAGTTGCATTACTGTGGTCAGAAATCTCATTTGTGTTCTCAGAATCTCCAATCAACTATCAAATCTAAGTATATGTGACAATAATGGGAAGCACCACAAAGAGCTGATTTGAAAACAAAACACTGTAACTTGAGAAACAGACAAAAGAGGGAATATAAATTGTTTTGGCTCTACAATGGTCCCATTTCTTGTTGTTTGACTTGCTAATGGTTCAAAAGCAAGACATTCAATATAAAGAATGTCAAATTTTGAATTCCATAGTTTTGTTCTTATGAATAAATTGACAGTGACCATATGATAACCAGACACCTCTTTAACATAGTTTTTATTTTTTTTTGGTTATTTACTTTGAAGTGGGATTTCTGAGTCATAGGATAATTTTATTTTTGGCCTTTTAAATAATAATCTACTTACTATTTTCTGAAGTTTCTGCTTAACAGTGTAGGGTTTCTTTTTTTCCATATTGTCACCAAAACTTTCTTCTCACTTCATTTTTTTTCTATAAAAATGAGTAGGTTTACTTTTTAGCTTACAGTCTTTTTAGTGTGCCTGAGGTTATAATACGCTCTTGTGGTTTTGATTTGCAGTTCACTAATGACTGGTGTGACTGAGTACATTTCAGTATACTTGTAAACCATTTCTATGTCTTCATTTAGCTAATGTCTATCCTAATCTTTTGCTTACGCTTATGTTTTGATTAGACTAGAAGCTTTATTATTGAGTTGTTTGAGTTTCTTATTCAAGTTAGACATGAAACTCTTAAATACATGATTTTTTGTGGTTACATAAAAAATGTCATTTCCTAGACCAATGTACTGAAGCATTTCATTTATAGTTTTGGCAACTTAAAAACATAATCTCTGTTATTTCTCTCTCTCTCTCTCTCTCTCTCTCTCTCTCTCTCTCTCTCTCTCACACACACACACACACACATACACATACACATACACATATACACACACGTACACCTAGTTATGTACAGTGCATGGGTTTCTGGGCTAGATTTTTTCATGTGCATGTGTGTGGTATGTAGGCATGTGTGCATGCATATTTCACAAGTGCATAGGAGCACACATGCAAATAGGTATGTGTATTTGTATGCTTGTGGAGGAGGGCTTGAAGTGGATATTGAAAACCTTTTTCAATTGTTCTTGTACCATATTCTTTTAGGGAGGGTTTGTTCATCCATCCTAGGGTTCACTGGTTCATCTAATCTCCCTAGCCACCTTGCTCTGGAGGTCCTCTTTCTCTGCATCCCACCATTAAAATTACAAGTGGGTTGTCATGACCACCCAGTATTTAGTGGTTTCTGGGAATTTGAACTCTGTTCCTCTTGCTGTATGGAAAATAATTTAACTGCTGAAACATTTCCCATCTCTGCCAAGTTTTTGGCAGAAGGATTCTTTTCCAAAAAATAAAATTTGAAAATGTGAATACCCGATTTGGCATATATGAAACAATATTTTTTGAATTCCAATACCACTTTCATATCATACATTATATGAATACAAATAATAATCTACTTAACCCTCTCTGAGCATCAGTTTTACCAGTTGTAACTTCCTCTGCTATTACAAGGAAAAAACAGAGAGTGGGTCATTTCCCTTCTTTTCTCCAGCTTCTCCCAACCCCAAATCTTTCTCTCTCCTTGTATTTAGGATTTATATCAGGGCCTTGTACATTCTAAACAAGTACTCTACCCTTGGGTTGCGCCCTCCACACATGTTTCCTGAGCCGTATCACCTTTATATCTCAGGTGACTGTAACCGTCAACAATCAGATTCAGATTATGCTAAATCTAATGTTTAGTGGATATTATTGTTTGGATATGGCTTGAATGTGTCTCCCAAAGATTTGTGTGCTGGAAAATTGGCTATTAGTATGTTAGTGTAGAAGTGGAGTAACCTTTAAGGGCTGAGGCTTAGTGGATGGTGACTAAATTGTTGGGGTGCTGCTATTGGAAGGGATTTGCATAGTTCTTTCAGGAGCCTGACTACTTCCTGAGAGATAAGATTGTCATACATATAGCATTTTTGCCCCACCAATGCCTTTGGCTTTCATATCATCTGTGTAAAGTCATTTGTATGTGTTCTTACCCTGATGCTATCTACCATGTTATCATGGAATTAGAAGGTGCTCATGCTCATTTGTAACAAGACACAGGCATCTATAACATCTATAAATGCGAGCTAATTCAAAATCTTATTCAAATAAAGTACCCAATCTCCAGGATTTTCAACATAAAATGAACCAAAGTAGTAGGCAAGGTTCTCTAAACTAAGAAGACCACGCGTCATTCTCTGGCCTTGGCTGGCTATGTGATCTGAAAGAATGATTTGCGTTTTCCAGATTGTAATCATCTTGTAATGGAAAGGTGCTCCTCATCCTTGTCACTTTTGGGCATGACTCACAAGCATCTGGCCTCTCCTGTTCACATTGTTTAATTCCTGACAACTCATTGAGCCCCTGACACAAAAGAGGCATACTGTCCCAGGCATCATCAATTTAGCATGTATCACTTGCCCACTCTCCTCTCAGAGTTACTCAAGAGCCTTAATTCTTAACTGTTGAAAATTAATCTGACACTGTGTGCACTGTTAGATGGAGACAAATGGACCCTGAATAATTTAAAGGACAATTTCTCAAAGGATCCAACAGAGTTGAAGGCTTTTTTTTTTTCATTACTGCCACATTCTAAGCCAAGCTGGCAAAACGAGCAATGTTATGCTTTCTTTCTCTTTTAAAAACAGTGTCTCAGTGCACATACCCTGTGATCACAATGCCTTTGTTGATCAAAGTTGAAAATCCATTTTGAGGGGCTTGCATCTTTGATATGCCTCTAGTGAGATTCATGGCACTGAAGAACACACAGGCATTTGACTTTCCCTAAGCTGTTCCAAATGTTCTGGAGTTAAATCTTAAAAAAGAAGTTGAAACAAGCCTGTCAAGCAGATTTAGTGAAGGTCAAAGATACTCTAATGGTTACACTGACATACCTGAGTTTTAATATTAGTGGAATTCTCAAAACAATTGCCTAAATAGATTTCTTAAGCAATTGGACATCGTACAACACAATACAAATGATCCAGGAATATTTTCACTGACTGGATCCTTTATCAATGTGGCTCATAGCTTGGAAGGTTCAGAAAAAAATCTCTTTCTGAAGGTTGATTTTGTTTTCCACACATACTAATATTTGCCTGTTTTCAATATATATTGTTGTCCTAAACCAGAACAAGCCCTCTCAAAATGGAGATTGGAGGAAAACAAATGGAAAAAGAATTAAGGATGGATGTTTTTTGTCATTGATCTTTAAGATGAGTGTCTGCTCTGACCCAATCCAGTCCCACTTCTCTCCTCCTGATACACACCCCTCTCCAGCTTACTTCATTCAGTATTTTCAGCAAGACAAAAAGAAGCTTTGTGCCTTTCCATTTTTAACTTTAAATATATTTTGATTATATCTTCCCCTCCCCAAGTCCTTCCACATTCTCTTTCCCTTCCTCCCCATCCAACTTTAAGTTCTCTCTCAAAAAATAAACAAAACCCAATACAACATAACTCCTCCAAACTAAGAAAAATAAAGTAAAACCACATCAAAAAGGAAAACAAGCTACAAAAAGGAAAACAGCAACAAAACAAAAAACAACAAAAAGTAAAACAAGCAACAAAAATACCAAACTGTAACCAAGTAAAAGCATACACAGAACAACAAAACTATGGAGCCCATTACATGCTGGTCAAGTACTCCTGAACGTGAGGCCTGCCCTGGAGTGTTTGATATATCGAGTATCACTACTTTGGAGAAAACTCATTTTCATTCTCACTGAGGGTGTAAATGAAAGTTCAGTTGTTAGCCGTTAACCTAGTGACTGGATTTTCCTTCATCCAATCTTTCATTTAAAAAATACAACAAGTAAAATATAATAAGACAAAACAAAAACTATCATATTGAAGTTGGACAAGACAAACCAACAGAAGAAAAAGAGCCCAGGAGAAGGCACATGAATCAGAGACACACTCATTCACACACTGAGGAGTTGCATAAAAATGCTAAACTGAATTCTGTAATATATATGTTGATGACCTGGTACCTACATGTGTAGGCCCTAGGCATGTTACATCAGTTTTTGTGAGTTCATGTTAGCTTTGCTCAGTTGATTTTGAGGGTCATGTTTTCTTGGTGTTTTCCACCCCCTCTGTCTCTTACATTATTTCTAAACCTCTTCCTAGTTGGTTTCTGAGCTCTGAGGGGAGGGATTGGATGGAGACATCCCATTTAGAACTGAGTGTTCCAACGTCTTTCACTCACCATGTAGTGTCTGACAATGGTTCTCTGCATCTGTTACCATATACTTCAGAAGGATACTTCTCTGATGATGGCTGAGCAAGGCACTGATTTATGAGGATAGCAGAATGTCATTAGGAGTCATTTCTTGCTACATATCTTTTACAGAACGGTAGTATTTAGTTTTACCCTAGGTCCATACACTATCTAGTCTCTGGTTCTCCAAGCAGTGAAGGGGAGGGATTCTTCCTTATGGAGTAGGTCTTAAGTCAAACCAGACACTGGCTTTGTGTCACCATTGCACTGGTTTATCGTGTAGGCAGGACACCATTGTAGATCGAAGGGTTTGTTGCTGGAATGGAGTTTACATTTCTCATTCAGCAGCTACATGAAGAATATCTTTTCATAACAAGCACACAAGCCAGTAGGGTGAAATTTCTAGGGAGGCACTAGCTCTACTTCTTCATATTCAATGAATTGTGTAGTTATTGTTTTCAGTAAGCAGGTCTTGCTATCAGTTTGTGTAGGCTTTGTAACAACCTATGTTGTTTGGGCTTCCCCTGGAAACTCTTTGACCAACAAATTGATTAGATATAACCCAATGCCAGTACTGAAATTTCATTTGTGATGAGAAGTGTCTAATTGGGCTCCGTCTCCCCTGATTGTCTTCATATATGTATTGAACTTAGAAAGTTTCTACTGTATCAGATTTCCATATGACCCCTCAAATGGCCCTTTATTTTGTCTGTTTCTCCATGTATTCCCTCCCTTATCCCCTCTTTACCTCTGCTTCCCTGGTTGACCCTCCTATTCTGGTCAACTGGGTGCTGGGAAGATGGTATATTCTCCTGTGTTTGGGTGAAATGTTCTGTAAATATACGCTAGGTCCAGTTGTTTTATGACATCAGCTTCAGTGTTTCTCTATTTAGTTTTTTTTTGTTGTTGTTGTTTGGATGACATGTATTGACAAGAGTGGAGTATTGAAGTCTCTCACTATCAGTGTGTGAGGTTTAATGTACAATTTAAGTGGTAGTAGTTTTTCTTTTACAACTTGGGTGCACTTTTGCTTTGGTGCATAGATGGTAAGAATTACAGTGTCCTCTTGGTAGATAGTTTCTTTGAAGGAATATGTAATGTCCTTTCCTATCTCTTCTGATTTTGAAGTCTATTTTGTCT
>NW_004949132.1:3516396-3530442 GCF_000317375.1 Microtus ochrogaster | reverse complement strand
GTGCCTGGGCTCCCTTACAGGGGACCCTGAGGCCTGCCCGGTAGGCAGGCACTCACCGCTCTGGGTGGGTAGCCTTAGTGTAGGAGCTTAAAACTGTTCTTGAGCACTGGTCTTAGCATAGAGCAGGGCAGGGTTGGGGAGGGGTGCTGGGGGGCTGGGTCATGCAAAAGGAAGACAGCCCTGATGGTGTGTATTTTTAATGGTAATGTATGTTTCTTGGATGCAGCAAAAGGAGGGATCCCGTTTTAACATCCATTCTGTTACTCTGTGTCTTTTTATAGGGGAATTGAGATCTGATGGTGAAAATTATTAATGAGTGAGTGGTGTCTCTGCAGGTGTCATACAGAGTAGCAAAATATATAAAAGATCAGAAGGAAAACCCAGTGCAGATTGACTTCATCAACCTGATCAGATTTTCGGGAGTCTAATAACAGGTGGTTTATTTCCAATGTTTTCAAGCCCAATACAATTTGAAAAAAAAAAAATAGTTTCCTGGTGTAATACAATCCCTGGTGCACAAAGAAGTACAATTAAATTCAAACTCAACTCAGGGTACAAGTCATTTTCTCCAAGAAGATGGGTTCTAGAGATAGAATACTTGTACTAGCTTGTGGGTGCAAAGGTCTAGTCTGGTCTCAGTCATACAGATAATATAGAGGTAATTTGGGCTATTATCCACCTCTTGTCCTGGTTGTGGGAGCTTGGAGGAGCCTCTGGCTATAAGGGTCATTTAGATTACAAGTTATCTCTGTTCCTGCTTGTAGAAGCTTGATATGGCCTGGCCCAACAGATAACTCAGATCACCAGGCAGTTTAATCATTTCCAATTCTCAGGTTTCTGGTTGGAAGAATAGGTTTTTCATCTTTCCGATTGGAAAGACAATCCCAGGTGCTTAACATTCCTGGTTTCTCGGGAGATCTCTGGGCTTAAGGAGCTTTGTGCTTTGCTTCCAACAAATGAGTGGTATTTGTTGATTTCTGTTGCTTTGTTTTTGTGGTGTATGTTCTACTTCCTTTTGATTCGCCGGCTTAGAGTTACTTATTTCTTGTGTGTGGTTCAAGTTTTCCTTCTAGTGCCTCCTGTACTGATGGATTTGTAAATGGATATTGCTTAAATTTGGTTTTATTAATATTGTACATTCCTGCTTATGCAGCTCAGTATTGTGTTACAGAAAGACCTGTGGATTGGGGTTTATACAGATCTTTGCTTATTTTTGGCTGTTAAGACACAATAGTCCAGGACGGGGAATGGTAAGGGAAATACACTAATTTTGGCTCACAGTTTTAGTCCAAGATCACAGGTTTACATCATCTAAATGGTCTTTTGTTTAGAGTCCCAGAGGGTCTCTATCACAAAAGATTTGGATTCCACAAAGCATAGTCAAGTTGGTTTAATGTACTTTTGAACTTCTTTTTGTTTCTGCTTTGTTTTCAGAGCTGATTTTTCTGTATAGCCTAACATGGCATGAAACTTTTCCAGGCTGGACTGGTACTTTATGGCTTTTGTAGCAAACTACTTTCCAGAGAATATATTAGGACACTGCTATAATTGAAACTAAAACTTCCCAATTGGATTATAAGCTCCAAATTTGGTCACTCACTACTGTGAGGTACAGCAAAATCTTTAGACGGTAGAACCAAATGGAAGCCATTAGGTCATTTGAAGTATGTATTTTAAGGAGATATGAGGATCTTCTCTCTCTCTCTCTCTCTCTCTCTCTCTCTCTCTCTCTCTCTGTCTTTCTCCCTACCTTCCTCCTTCCCCTCTCTCTTGCTGTATCTCACTGTCTTCCTGTTTCTCTCTTCTTTCTGTCTTCATCCATCCCTAAATAGATCTGGCCTCCTTTGGAGTTGATCATTTGAGGCATCTTGTCAAAGAACTGAAAAGCCGATTAACACATCTATCAGTTCCTTAATAGAGTGAAGAGATTAGTGCATTTATTATGGCAAACCACAAAGCATGTCTTTAAAATATCACCTGGTCTCACCTCTTGCAATCTTGTAATAACTATTACATTTTAACTTGGAGTTTATAAAAGACAAAGCCCACTAGAGTCACAGTAATGCAGTCCTGCTGATGAATTCAAGCTGGTAACCTTGGACACATGGTTCAGCTTTGCTAATACTCAATTTCTCAGCTTATGCTGTGAATAGAAAAAGCACACTAATTATTTTCTGTACCTGGCTTGATTAACTTAATAGTTCTTTTAAAAAATATTTCTTTTAGTTTCTGAAGTTATAATACAATTACATAATTTCCCCTTCTTCACTTCAGATCCTTCCATATACCCCTCCTTTCTTTCAAATTCCTGACTTCCTTTTGCTTTAATCATTATATAAATATACGTATTCTTATATGCATATATGCTTTAGTTCATTTTCTATTTCTGTGACAAAAGAGCATGACAAAGGAAACTTGGAAAGCATTTAATTCGGGGACTCACAGTTCCAGAGATTTGCAGTCCATGATCACTATGACTGGATCATGGCAGCAGGTAGGCTGGCATCACAACACTGGAGTAGTAACCAAGAGCTTACATCTGATACAGAAGCATGAGGGTGTGGTGGGGGTAAGGGAGAGAGGAAGAGGGAAAGAGGGAGAGAGAGAAAGGGAGGAAAGGAGGGAGAGAGGGAGGGAGGGGGAAATAGAGAGAAACCTTGAAGCCCCTTCTCCAACAGGAGACACCTCATAATACTTCTCAAAGAGTTCCACCAACAATAGATCAAGCATTTAAATATAGAAATCTATGGAGCTATTCTTATTCAAACCACCACAATGTATGTTCCTAAACACATAAATACAACCTGTTCAGTCTATATAATGTTACTTATATGCATGTTTTCAGTTCTGGCCATTAGAATTGGACAACCAATTGGTATGCTCTCCCTGAGGAAGATTATTTCTCCCACTCTCAGTATTTCTCAGTAAGTGTGTTTCTTTTTATACAGTTGGGGTTTTTCATCCATGCTAGCATGTCTATTGGTATGATCCTTGTTCGTGACATGCTTAGGTGGTCATATTGAAGAGGTTCATGGGTGTAGCTTCTGGCATTTCTAGTAGACACGATCACACAGCAAACTTCTAGTCCCTCTGGCACTTGGAATTTTCCTCCCCCTTTTCTCCAATGGTCCACTAGCCTTAGGTGTGCAATTTGTGTTGCAAATGTACCCATTGTGACTGGGCTCCTTGTCTATGCATTTAGGGTGATTGATAGTAGAATAATTAACACAGAATTACTATTTCAGAATTTAGAAAAATAGGTATGAAATTGTGAAAGCAGTCTGCAAGTATTTGTCCTTTTCTTTTATATATCATCGTATATATAAAACCTGTGAAGTTGAAGGTACAAATTGTGTTACTGAATTGACATTTTCACACATAAAAATGGCATTTAAAGGAATTAACATTTGATGAAATTAGTGATTTGGCACAAAATGTTATGGTCATTGAGGGGTCTAGGCTCATTCTGACTTCCAGTGTAAAGTTCAGTCCTTTGTCATTGTACTTCTTATACAGCAAGGGCATAGCAGAAGTTTGCAGGACTAGGACCCAAGTTAGAAATGTTCCACATTAGAGAGGAGGGGGATATTACCATCTCTGAGCATGTCTGCCTCAGGGAACAAAGAAGTGGAAACAGTGGAAATGTGCTTTAAGCAACCATTAGGCAGGTAGATTGTGACCTCAATAGCAGGGTGAAGCAAGTGTGGGAATTAGTATAGAACAGTGTTTCCCTGCTTTCAGTTTAATCAGGAGCAATGTGACCAGAATGAGAAATGGAATATACATATTAAAGATGACTGGAACTAAATTCATGCATACACAAGTAAGTATTTTTGTATATACAAACACAGACTGCAGCTATGGTCAGAGAATAAAAGGAAGTGACAGTCATTTTAAAAATTCTTTTAAACATTGTGTGTGGTGGTGGCACACACCTTTAATCCTAGCACTCCAAAAGCAGCGGAAGGTGGATCTCTGTGAATTCAAGACCAGCCTGGTCTACAAGAGCTAGTTCCAGGACAGGCTCCAAAGCCACAGAGAAGACCTATCACAAAAAGAGAAAAAAACACACACAAAATTCTTTTAAACAGAAACATTGACCTGCAAATCAATTGGCACATAGATCACTATGAAACATCACAAAGTGAAAGGCAGAATAAATACTACCCAGCCCTATATGCTTGAACCAATTAAGAATTGTCTAGTTCCTCCAACCTTCTGTCCTCTTTATATCCTCCCTGCCCTCCGTAGAACAGTATCACCTCCTCCCCCACTTCTTCTACACTCCCCAGTTACAGCAGGGTAATTTCTGGAGAAATTGAATTTATTAGGTATCTTATGGATAATTATAGTTGCAATATGCTTGAAGTCAATTTATTAAAGCAGTTATGAGGCAATTAATCTTGTCAATAAGTTCTAGAGTGAATGTGGTTTTTTGTTTGTTTGTTTGTTTTCTGCCTGTATTCTCCATGATCTATTCTCCTTTTAAAGTCTCTGAAAATATCTAAATCTGCTTGTCAGGTCTGATGTACATTCAGGGAGCTGTTCATAACAGAATTATTTTCTCACCCAAGGAAGCCAAAATGATAGAAGAGTCTCCACTATCTTCTGCTTTTTTTTTAATTTTTGAAACATTTATTTTTACTTTTTGAGACAATAATATAATTACATCATTTCATGTGCTCCTCCATTGTTCTCGTTCAAATTTGTTTTATTTATTTCTTTATTAAAGATTTCTGCCTTCTCTAGGATCACTAATTATAGGCTCAATGTCCTTTATTTATGGCTAGAAACCAAATATGAGTGAGTACATCCCATGTTCCTCTTTTTGGGTCTGGCTTACCTCACTCAGGATAGTGTTTTCTCTTTCCATCCATTTGCATGCAAAATTCAAGAAGTCCTTGTTTTTTACTGCTGAGTAGTAATCTAATATGTATATATTCCATACTTTCTTCATCCATTCTTCCATTGAAGGACATTGAGCCTATAATTAGTGATCCTAGAGAAGCTAAATAAGAAGGAGAACCCAAAGAAAAACATATAGGCATCCTCCTGAATATTAACCTTCATCAGGTGATGAAAGGAGACAGAGACAGAGACCCACATTGGAGCACCGGACAGAAATCTCAAGGTCCAAATCAGGAACAGAAGGAGAGAGAGCACGCGCAAGGAACTCAGGACCGCGAGGGGTGCACACACACACTGAGACAATGGGGATGTTCTATTGAGAACTCACCAAGGCCAGCTGGCCTGGGTCTGAAAAAGCATGGGATAAAAACGGACTTGCTGAACATAGCGGACAATGAGGACTACTGAGAACTCAAGAACAATGGCAATGGGTTTTTGATCCTACTGCATGTACTGGCTTTGGGGGAGCCTAGGCAGTTTGGATGCTCACCTTACTAGACCTGGATGGAGGTGGGGGTTCCTTGGACTTCCCACAGGGCAGGGAACCCTTATTGCCCTTTGGGCTGACGAGGGAGGGGGACTTGATTGGGGAGGGGGAGGGAAATGGGAGGCGGTGGCAGGGAGGAGGCAGAAATCTTTAATAAACAAACAAACAAACAAACAAATAAATAAATAAATAAAGATTTCTGCATCCTCCCCGCCACCGCCTCCCATATCCACCCCCCTCCCCCATCAAGCCCCCCTCCCTCATCAGCTCGAAGAAAGGAATGAAGAAAGAAAGAAAGAAACTTCTCTCTGAATTGAGAGACATTGACAGTGCTACTGAGTAACCACTAGCACAAAAAGTATCTCTCTTTTTCCCCACACTGAATATCTGTGTACCTTCATTTTCAAGAATGCCTGAAAAAATACTGAGTTTAAAAAAAAATACTGAGTTTACCATTCTGTGAAATGTGGTGATTACCATTAGAGAGAACAAAACATGATATCCTGTGTACATATTTCCTTTAAACAGGATTTAAAAGAAGATTTGGTTTATAACACCAATTAAGTTGAAATTTCCCTGAACTACAATTTTCAAAACTGCTATCAGAACCTAACAACTTGATATTTGCTTTCTCTTTTCAATTTATTTCTATTTTATTTTTAAACGAAAACAAACTATACTTTTTCATTTTACATAGCAACCCCAGTTCCCACTCCCTCCCCTTCTCCCATTCCCTCCACCTATCTGCTCACCGCACCCTCCATCCACTCCTCAGATAAGGTAAGGCACAATGCTTTGGGGAAGATCCAAGGCCCTCACTACTATATCTTTGCTGATAAAGGTATACATCCAAAGAGAATAGGTTCCTAAAAAGCCATACAAGCAGTGGGAACAAATTCTCGTGCCACTGCCAGTGGCCTGGCAATCTGCCACAGCCATAAAACTGTCACCCACATTCAGAAGGACTAGTTTGGACCTATGATGTTTCCTTCCCTGTTTGGATGGATTTGGTGAGCTCCGATTAGCTCAGGTAAACTGTTTCAGTGGGTGTCCCCATCATTGTCTTGACCTCTTTGCTCATATTCTCACTCCTCCCAGTCTTCAACTGGACTTTGAGTGCTCAGTCTGGTGCTCTGATGCAGGTTTATGCCTCTGTCTCCATCAGTTGCTGGGTGAAAGTTCTATGGTGATATTTAAGATATTGATCAGTCTGACTACAGGGCAAGGACAGTTTGGGAACCCTCTCCTCTATTGCTTAGGGTCTTAGCTAGGGTCATCCTTGTGGATTCCTGGGCATTTCTCTAGTGCCAGGTTACTTGCTAGCCCAATAATGCCCCCCTCAATCAGATATCTCTTTCCTTGCTCTTGTCTCTGTCCTTCCTCCATCTTGACTATCTCTTCCTTCAAGTTCTCCTCCCCCTCCTCTTTTCCCCTCTTCTTCCTTTTCCACTCTCCCTACTTCCCCCACCCCCATGTTCCCCATCTTGTGAGGCGATCCTTCCTATTTTTCCTCTTTCCAGGTGGATCTATGTAGGTTTTTCTTAGTTTTTGCCTCGTTACCCAGCTTCACTAGGATCATAAACTATAGGCTCAATATTTTTTGCTTTCCAGCTAATATCCACTGAGAAGCATCTGTAAATCAAAGGACACAGTCAATAAGACAAAAAGGCAGCCTAGTGAATGGGAAAAGATCTTCACCAACCCTAAATCAGACAGAAGGCTAATCTCCAAAGTATATAAAGAACTCAAGAAATTAGACATCAAAATTCCAAATAACCCAATTACAAAATGGGGTACAGAAATAAACAGAGAATTCTCAACAGAAGAATCTCAAATGGCCAAAAGATATTTAAGAAAATGTTCAACATCTTTAGCCATCAGGAAAATGCAAATAAAAACAACTCTGAGATACCATCTTACACCAGTCATAATGGCTAAGATCAAAAACACCAAGAATAACTTATGCTGGAGAGGTTGTAGAGTAAGGTGAACACTTCTCCATTGCTGGTAGGAATGCAAACTTGTACAACCACTTTGGAAATCAGTTTGGCAGTTTTTCATAAAATTGGGAATCAACCTACCTCAGGATCCAGCAAAAACCCTCTTTGGCATATACCCCCCAAAATCTCAATCATACTATAAGGATATTTGTTCAACTATGTTCATAGGAGCATTATTTGTAATAGCCAGACCCTGCTAACAACCTCAATGCCTTTTGACACATGACTGGATAGAGAAGGTGTGGCACATTACACATTGGAGTACTACTTAGCATAAAAACAAGGACATCTTGAAATTTGCATGCAAATGGATGGAACTAGAAAAAAACCATCCTGAGTGAGGTAACCCAGACTCAGAAAGATGAGCATGGTATGTACTCACTCGTAAGTGGGCATCTGTTTTCTTAATGAGTTGTGAAGGAGCTTAAATATTTCATCACAGATTGTTGTAAAATAGCTCAATCCATCTTTGTGTGTGTAAGAGGGATGAATATGTATATATAGTGGTTGGTAAGAAAAATATTAATATATACAATATGTTACATAGTTTCTGTGAGCATAGTATTTTTAAAGAGCCATACTGATAAATGTAAACCCCCTTTTAGCAGAGCAAACTATGCACACCTTGCTGGCTTTTCATCTGTGACTTACATGTAACTTTTCAAGAACATATCCACTGTGTAAAGAGAACACCTTTGCTCTTCCTACTGAACTTATGAAAGCTTCTGTCCAAGGAATTCCTTAAAGCAACACAGACAGATTGGAGAGAATCAAAGGGCAAGCCATTGTGAACCTCAGTCAGGTCTTTAATCTTTTTCTTAGGGGTCTTGTTCTCTGTAATTCAAAGATAATGTCAGTGATGACCATTATGATCTATGTGGATGAAATGGCTGGAGAGATAGATGTGACAAACTAGGCCTTCTGTTAGGAGAGCTTTCATCTTCATTTCTATGGCTGTCTGAGTCAGATAGGGATCTCCATTATCCACCTTGATTTTCTAGCTACGTAGCCAATTCTGCAAACTAGATCTACTACTAGACACATGTTCCTCGTATATAAATTTTTTTTCCTTCTGCATAGTTTTGCCCTTTAGCTGCCAACTCTGCGAAGGCAATATCCATTATCCATTTGTATTTTTAAAGGTTCCATAATTTTTTAGTGAGCTATTGCAAAGATATAATTACCTGCTATCTTTATCTCCTGGAAGCTATTTGTTGATGCCTGAATCTAAGAATGAGAAACATTTTCCCAAGCCATCATCTAAACACTAGGCCATCTGTAAGAATCATCCCTACTTTGGGGCAAATTAAAAGGATGGTTCTTGATCAAAATCAGTTTCTTCTCTGGCACTGCAAGAAATCTAAGTAAAATCATAAAAGTTTCCAGTTTATACTATTTTCTGAGGAAAATACTATTGTGACAACTTCACTGTTTAAAAGATAGAGTTGTTCTTCTTATTATGTGCTATTTGGGGGCCCACTACCCAGCTCCCAAATAATGATACAGATTTATTCTTACTTGAATACCCAGCCTTAACTTTGCTTATTTCTAGCCAGCCTTTCTTAAATTATCCCATCTACCTTTTGCCTCTGGGATTTTAGCTTTCTTTATTCTGTATCTCTTTCTTTCCTTCTTACTCTGTGGCTGACTATGTTGCTGGATAGCTGACACGTGGTATCATCCTCTTCTCCTTTTCTTGTTGCTCCCCTTCTTCTTTCATATTTATTTTTTCTGCCTGGCAGCCCCACCTATTCCTCTCCTGCCTAGCTATCTTGAACAACCTAAAAGTTTTCCTGGCCCTAAGATTTAAATACATGGTTCTTGATTGCCTAGTGTCAAGAACTGATTGGCAGAACTAACTGGCCAAATAGCAGGTATTAATGCTCATTTGCTGTGTTTTAAATAAAACAATATTTATTTGAACAAACTGTTCATTGTAAATATAACACTTTTGAAAGGATTTCTTCATCTTTGAATGATTTATGGCCACTTTGAGAAGCTGATAAATAATATTGATTCTCTTCCCCATATATATCACTTATAAGTGTATATGAAATATATATTATATTTATATATTTATATAAAATATATGTATTATATACACTTATGAATGATGCACCTATCTAATAAATCCCCATAGAATTGAATCCTAAACTAAAATGATCAAGTACTGTAGCTTAAGGAGCCTTGGAAGACACAACACAAGCAAAGATATCAGAGATGATGGCAGTATATTAGATATTTTCAACTTTTTCCTAGGAATACACAATAATTCATTCATTTATTTGCCAATATCTTTCTTTAGCTGTCATATATTTAAATATATTGACAGCTACGAATGCCAATGTTTTGAATTAGTCTGAATTTTTCAATAACATGTAGCATGTTCTTTTTCTTTTTATTTTTTTGAGAATATAATATGGTTACACAATTTTCCAGCTGGCCTTGGTGAGCTCCCATTAGCTCAGGCTCACTGTCTCAGTGGGTGGATCAACCCCTTGTGGTCCTGACTTCCTTGGTCAACTTCTCCCTCCTTCTGCTCTTCAACTGGACCTTGGGAGCTCAGTCCAGTGCTCAGATGTAAGTCTCTGTCTCTATCTCCATCCATCACAGGATGAACTTTCTATGGTGATATTAAAGATATTCATCAGTATGACTACGGGACAAGGCCAGTTCAGGCACCCTCTTCTCTTCTATCCAAGGACCTAATTGGGGATATCCCTGTGGACACTTGAGAACCCCTCTAGAGCCAAGTCTCTTGCCAACTCTAAAATGGCTCCCTTAATTAAGATATCTTTTTCCCTACTCCCATATTCGCCCTTCCTCCATCTCAAGCATCCGATTCCCCCAAGCTCTCCCCAATCCTCCCCTTCTCCTTTCTCTCTCCTCCCCTCCTCCATGCTCTCAACTTTTGCCCAGCAATCTTGTCTGCTTCCAAGTTCCAATTTTTTTGAGATGGGGTTTCTCTGTAGCTTTGAAGCCTGTCCTGGAACTAGCTCTTGTAGACCAGTCTGGTCTCGAACTCACAGAGATCCACTTGCCTCTGCCTCCTGAGTGCTGGGATTAAAGGCATGCACTACCACCACGTGTCACATATAAGATTTTATATACGTAAAATCCTATATATAAGTACATCCTGCTCAGTCTGTATAATGTTACTTGCATATATGCTTTTGGGATGACTATCTGGTAATAGATCATCGATTGGTGTGCTATATTCTTCTCTGGGGAAGACTATTTCTCTTGTTCTCAGCATTTCTTAGTTGTTTGTAGTTACTTTGTTTACGGTTAAGGCTTTATGAGCATTCCTCTGTCAGCATTAAGGATGTCTGTTGCTGGCATTCTTGTTCAAATCATGTTTAGGCAGTCATGCTGGTGAGACTCCTTGGAGAAGCTTCTGATATTTCTAAGATATACACTGTCACAGCAAATTTGCAGTTCCTCTGGCTCTTAGAGTTTTTCTATCTGCTTTTTGTAATGATCCTTGAGCGTTTGGTACAGTAGTTATATTGTAGATATATTAGTTGGGACTGGACTCCACAACTCTGTGTTTTGATTGGTTATTGTTTTCAGTGATGCTCTCTATATGTTGTAAAGACAAAGTTCCATGATGAGGGATAAGGACTATACTTACCTGTGATAGGGATAAGAACAGATGTTTTTTTAGAATATAGTTAAGGATTATGCTGATCTAATAGAAAATTGGTTGTTGTAGGTTCTTCTCCAAGATCCATGACTTCACTAGTCCAGGGGAACTGTGTCAGTTTCCAGTACTAAGCATGATTTTCCTCTTGTTCATCAGGTCTTGAATCTAATTAGAGAGCTTTTGGATACCTTCATGGTGTTCATACCATTACTACATGCTTGGGTTTGTTTATCATGGCATGCTGGTCATTGTTATAAGTCATTTTGTAAATATATAGAGATAGATAGATAGATAGATAGATAGATAGATAGATAGATAGATAGATAGATATAGATAGACATAGTTTAAATGAAAAATTTTTATCTTGTTTGCTAATGCTCCCTCCAAGAGCCATAGACCATCTAACATAAAAGCCTTCACATCAAGTGTGAGAAGTCCTCATTTGAGTTGTTCGTCTAAAAGTCTCCCAAAATATTATAAATCACTGCTATTTATTTCCAAACCTCAGCTTCTATATATACAGCAGGTCCATTCCCTACTGCTGAAGACACCATGCACTTTCAGACACAGGATCTAGAGGTCCTCCAGAGTGGTTCTGACCTGCAAGATTCCTCCCTGAGGACTAGCTTTCATGATGCTAGAAGATGCCGTAAAAGCATCTGAAAGAGGAACGTAATCAACAGTCCAGCCTAACCTGTGTCTTTTGATTGGAGAATTGAGGCAATCATTATTTAAAGTTATCGTTAATGAAAGGTGTATGTTGAGTTTAATCATTGCATTGTTTAGTTTTGATATTGTTTGGGTTCTTGGTAGTCCTTTGTGTTTTAAGCATTATGGCTTCCTTTTCTTTCCTTTTCTGCAGGTATTTATTTGCTCTACTCATTGCTCTCTTTAGACAGAAGTATTGATTCACATATTTTATGTAGAATTTAGATACTGTATATAAATTTGTAGAATGTTTATATTTTGACACTTTTTTTTAACCTTCTTTAACTGTGGCAGATGGTTTTACTGGGTATATTTAGTCTAGGTTGACCATCATAGTCTTTTAGAATTTGGAATGTATTGCCCTAGGCTCTTTTTGCTTTCCAAGTTTCCATGGGAAATCAGTTCCTATCCTTGAGTTTACCTTTATATATGACTTGTGACTTTTCTCTTGCAGTTTAAATACTCATTTTGTTGTTGTTGTTCTGTGTACTTAGCGCTTTACCAATAATATGCCAGAGGTATTTCTTATTCCAATCTTGTTTACTTGGTGTTCCATATGCTTCTTGTATCTGTATGAATATGTCTTTCCTAAGTTTGGGAAATTTTCCTTTTATGATCTCATTGGAGACATGGCCTACATCATTGATGTGAGATTTTTCTCCCTTATCTATGCCTATAACTTGAAGGTTTGGACTTTTCATGATCTTTCACATTTCCTATATGTTCTGTTCCTATGTTTTAAATTTTATTTCATATTCTTTGCTTATTTGGTTTTGATCCTCTACTTCAAATCCTGGTATCTATCTTCTGCTTGATTCATTCTACTTACAATGATTTCCTTTGAGTTTTCTAAATGGGTTATTGGGCTTTGATTCCCTTTTCACTTCAGTTTAAATCATTTTAAATGTTTCTCTTTATTGAAGTTAATTTTAAACTTTTTAATTGTTGTTGTCATTTCCATAAGCCTTATGTTTGTGTTTTATTGGGCAGTGCTCACTCAGGTCTTTAACTCTCTTTAAGTTCTTTCTCCTTAAGTTCATTGAACTGTTTCTTCATGTCTTTTTAAATTTATTTTAATACTTTGATGTACTTTGTAATTGCTCTTTTAAATTCTGTGTTCTGGGATGCATTAGGTAATTCTAATGGGAAAACAACTCTGCTGGCCTGGTAGGTTTTCAGGTTGGAGATATTATCTTGATTTCTCCTGTTTGTATTTTTGTGATGAGCTCTGGGCATGTAGACTACTTTTGTTATTCCTGTGTCTGATATGCAAGTTGGGGAGAAAGAAAGAATGTGTGGGTTAGGTTGTGTATGTCTCAGATGGAGAGAGGGGAATGGGTTGATTTGCAGGATATGTATCCTGGTCCTTTCCTGGAGTTTGGGAATGGATCTGGGGGGTGAGAATTGGGTGTGGAGGAAAGGACCAGGTGGAGTCACTCAGCTAGACCCTAGAGAAGGATGTGCAGGATTTGTCTGGGTGGAGACGTTAGATATGCCTGGGGATGGGCCTGTGGGTCTGGGTCTGGAGCAGGTGGGGCAGTTACTGTGGGAAGACTGGAGGTTGAATGTAGTGTAGACAGAGTTGGCCCAACTAGGCCAGAACACTGGGTATGGAAACCAGACTCGATTCTGGGGACACTGGGGAGAATGTTTTAGTTAGGGCAGGATCTGTACTCATCTGGCTAAGCACTGGAGAAAGCAGCATGTTCATTTAAAAATTTCAGTTTTTTTAAAAATGTAAGAGTTGCTTTTCTTATTACTGTGATAAAACAAGTACACACACACACACACACACACTCAAAAGAGAGAGAAACTATTTTGGCGCATAGTTTGCAAGGGCATAGTCTAATACGGTGGAGAAGGCATGGCAGTACTCATGGCTGTTTGCAGCTGTGGAAGTAGGAACAAAAAGCTGCTTGCTTAAATCATGGCAAGTCAGAAAGCAGTGAATTTGGGCTAGAACCAGGTTGGGCTATAAATCACAAGACCTGTTCCCTATATCTCACTCCCTCCATTAAGATCCTATGTACTAGGTGGTCCCACAATATCCTAAAACATTGCGCTCAGCTGAGGGCCAAGTTTTCAAACAGATAAACCTATAAGGAATTTTACACTTCCAACCTTAACCTGTTTAGGAAGTCATTTATTTCATTAGCAATGAGCAACCTGAATCCCTGATCTTTGCTCTCCAAATGCTTCAGTTTATTGAATATTTTAATAGTCCCACCATACTGAGCCAGCTAAGGATAAGGAAGATGAAGCTCTGACTGTAGTAATATGAGCAGTGGGCTGTGTCC
>NW_004949132.1:3515176-3516141 GCF_000317375.1 Microtus ochrogaster | reverse complement strand
CTCTTCCGCCCAGCATTCTGCTCCTCCCACTTACGTTCTAACCTATCAGGTCAAGCAGCTTCTTTATTAAATCAACCAATGACCTTCCTCCATCATCTGACCGAAAGGGCCATTGTGTCTCTAACATAATCAGATATTTCTGCAAAGAAATTTTTTTGTAATTCAACTTTTATAAGGCTTCTGCCTCCTAAGAATTAGGATGTTGAATCGTAGTGTAGTGTAGCCGACAGCATCTGGATTAGAGGCCTTTTTGGATGTATCATAAGAGCTGCTTATTCCTTGAAGATAGCTTTCTTTCCTCTAAGTGTATCAAAGTTTATTTGTTCCTTAAATAGACTTCAGAGTAAACGTCTCCAGAGAAGTGCTGGCATGTTCTTTCATCTCCCTTTTCATAGTCTTTTGTTCTTAATTGATCTTGTTGCCTTGCCCATCCTTTTAACATCTTCCTTCTCTCGGGCCTCCAGAGCACTACTGCTTTTGGTTGTATTCTCAAACTGCCTTTCTTCATTCCTCCTTGAAGTGTGTACACGCCACTTCTTCCCTCTTCAGTCCTTGTTCTCAAGTGGTTTCAGTAAGTCTCATTCTGCAAAGGCCCATTCCAGTTATTTCCCTCACTTCCCTTGCCGTCAACTGCCTATTTGCACAAATCAGAGGCCACAGAGAACCCTATACATGAGACCCGACAGGATGCCACACAAGGGACATCTTATCTGTTCTCCATGTCATTATCCAAGTCCAAACCTCAGAGAAATCTTTTGTGTTGATAATTTCTATGTATTGCCGCCAATTATTTTCATACATAGCTGATGGGAGGGATTCCAGGGAAAATGATCCTAATGGATATTTCCCATTTGTATTTTCATTATCTATTATGCCAGGTTCATCATACACCTGAGTACAGCTCAATAAATTAGTATATATATATATGTGTGTATATATATGTATACACACACACAAACACACAC
>NW_004949132.1:3512550-3513821 GCF_000317375.1 Microtus ochrogaster | reverse complement strand
AAAAGAAAAGAAAAGGATGTTTTGGGACACACTTATCAGGATAGTGCCATCTCTAACTGTAGATCTTTTCATATATGCTATTTATTGAGAACTAATTTAGACAAGTGATCTTTTGAGTATAGACAGTCTGAGACCTAGTCAAGCCTGTATTTAAAAAAAAATGTTTTAAAAGGAATAGATGCTGACACACATGGTCACACTTATTCATTGATTGGTTAGCTTGATGGGTCTAATGATATGATAGCAGTATAATTATATGGGATTAAAATGCCAATGTCCCAGGTTTAACATTAATTTTTGAATTCATCACTTAGAAATCATTTCTCCTCTCTGGGCAGCAATTAACCTGAATATTGAGCATTAATTATAACCTCAGAATATTTTTGTTTGGTTTGCCTCATAGGTATTGTATGTCTTTTATGCATTAGATACTGACAGTGTTGCTTTCTATGCCTTATTTGATGTACTAGATCAAAGGAAATATAGCATGTAAAAGTTCTAACATGCAGTAAATATCCATAAAGAAAAGAGAGGGAGATATAACATGAGGGCCTGATTGTTGGAGTTTCTGTCCTGCCCAGTTCACACAGCTGTTTAGGTCCCAAAGAAATCACACGGAGAGTCTGCATTAGTTATAAACTGATTGGCCCATTATCTCGGACTTCTTATTAGCTCTTATAACTTATATTAACCCATTATTCTTATCTATGTTAGCCACACGGCTCAGTACCTTTTTCAGCAGGGCAGGTCACATCCTGCTTCTTCCTTGTCTGGGAAGGACTGGGAAGGAATGGGCTTCCTTCTTCCCAGAATTCTCCTGTTCTCATTGCTCCGTCTCTACTTCCTGTCTAGTTTTCCCACCTATTCTTCCTGCCTGGCTACTGGCCAGTCAACGTTTATCTAAAACATAATTGACAGAATGCAGAATTGTCCGACACCAGGGAGAAAGGAAGAAAGTAATGAAAGAAAGAAACTCAGAGGGGGCAGGAGAAGGAGGAGAGAAAAGAGAGAGAGGGAGCAAGAAAGAGTGAGACTGAAGAATGATAATAGAGCCTTAAAATCTTGGGAGCTCAGTCTTCCTCTGACTTTGCAATGTTATTAACCAGGCCTTCTATTTTCCTTGCCTTACTGTTTATAGAAAGTTTTCTTCAGGGTCTGTGTCTAAATTTCTTCTTTCCTAGGAAACTTTTGGGAAGAAGGATGTGTAGTTTGATATTTAATGATTGTTTTAAAAGCTAATCATAGTGAGTTTCTGACCCCATGGCACCAGC
>NW_004949132.1:3500741-3501603 GCF_000317375.1 Microtus ochrogaster | reverse complement strand
TTTGATCCTACTTAATGTGCTGGCTTTGTGGGAGCCTAGCCAGTTTGGATGTTCACCTTCCTAGATATGGACGGAGGTGGGAGGACCTTGGACTTACCACAGGGCAGGGAAGGTGAGAGGAGTAGGGGGAGGGGGAGAAGGGTGGGAGGAAGGGGAGGGAAATGGGAGGCCGGGAGGTGGCAGAAACTTTTTTTTTCCTTTTCTCAATAAAAAAAGCTAATCATATTTATTTATTGAGACTACAGTCACATCATTTCCTCTTCCATTTTCCCCTCCTTCAAAACTCTCCCATGTACCCCTCCTTGCCCTTTTTCAAATTCACAGCCTCTTTTTTTTTCATTAAGTGTTGTTCCATGCATATATGTTTAGTTCAGGTTTCCTCAAACCTATACAAAATACTACAGGCAACTAAGGAATTCTGAGAGTGGTAGAAAGAGTCTTCCCCAGGAAAGAACTCACCAACTAATTTTCCAGTGTCAACTGCTCAGTACTTTTTGACTACACCCCTTACCTGACTCGAATGAACCAAGTAATCATAAATAGACAACTATCATCTTTAAAGGAGAAATGAGATTCTTCAGGGAACCCAATTTTGTGCTCAAACCCAGAATCACTTGTGTCTTGACTCAAATGCAGGAGAGCAAAGTTAGAGGAAGATTTTGAATTAGGTTTTACTCAAACTAACATGCTGGATTAAACAACCTACTGTAAAACATAGTAGCCAATGCCCATGTACCTGTCTTCTTCTTGAGTTGTATAAGGGAATGCTAGCTGTCTTTCCATCAGTGAGTCCTTAAGGCTCTTTGTGCCTTTCTCCTTTTTCAGGCTGCTCTTGCCAACCACAAGTCATTCTTTTTTTTTT
>NW_004949132.1:3499254-3500412 GCF_000317375.1 Microtus ochrogaster | reverse complement strand
GGCCTTGGTGAGCTCCCAAAAGATCAGCTCCACTCCGAGGTCCCCATTTAGTTCCCTGGACAGTGAGGATACAGAACCTGAAATGACCACAAGTCATTCTTGATAGAGTACTCATGCTGGCATTTTTATTTTAACTGGTACTTTGGGGAGTTGATTCCTTTATTTCTTTGAACTAGGCATTCCAGCTGAGAAACTATGGCATACTGATGTGCTCTGAGCTAGTTACGGATGTCCTGAGCTATTGATCTTTCTAGGTGGTCTGGTAGCTACTGGGGCAGCTAGAGTCCATGAACAGTCTTTGCTTCTTGCCATGAGTAAACTTACAACTTGACTGTAGTGTGTCATAGACACATTAATGTTTTCCATCTGCCCTGTCCTAGGAAAGTCAGGAAGTACTGTGTTAAGATCACTAGTTATCAAATGTCTTTTAACTCTAGAGCTATGACATATATATCAAGTTAAAAATGAATCTTTTGTGTGGATACAAGTAAACTATATCATGATGAACGATTATGAGGTTTTTACATATATTTTGACCATGATTTCATTTTCAAAGTGTATCTCCTTTGAGTAAAATGACAGCCAAATTCTCAGCCTTGATGTCCTTTCACCAACCTTTAAGTATGTTAGAAAGCACAGCTGAGAAACCATTGTGTTTAAAAAAAGAATTGAAACCCCGTTTTTTCATCTTCAGCTCTATAGTCTGCAATAGTTCATCTCTGGAGACACAGCCTTCAGCAACTCTGCACTGGGGTAGCAAGCTTGCCTTTCAGATCTCCCCGTGTGACTGACTTAGTTTTCCTGACACAGTGTTATCTGTCACCATTGCTAGCATTAAGTTTCATGGTAATTTCAGCCTGATTTTCCTTCTCCACCATGTTGAAAAGTCACCTAGCATCAATATGAAAAATATTAATAAAAAAGTTCTTTTCAATCCCCATGGTGTTTATATGTGTATATATTGCACCAGGTAAAATTCTTTATGATTTCAATGGATAGAAAATAAAAAAAAAACTTATCCCTATCATTTGTCTTATATTTATCTCCCTAGGTAAAACAATTTCTTATAATTTTGTATTTTGTATATATACTTCCAGAGAAATCTTTGTATGTATAATTATTTGTATATAATATGTCAGAGTACTATATATATATATA
>NW_004949132.1:3493040-3499154 GCF_000317375.1 Microtus ochrogaster | reverse complement strand
GATTAAAGGCGTGCGCCACCATCGCCCGGCTTATCCTAATAATTTTTTTAATGATTTTATTTTTGTTTTTACATCCCAACCAAAGTTTCCCTTCCTTCCTCTCCTCCCAGTCTCCCTTATCATCCACTCCTCCTCCTCCTGTTTCTCTTCAGATACAGGCAGGCTTCCCAGGGATATCAGTCAGCCATTCTATATCAAGTGGTAGTGAAACTAGGCACCTCCCCATGTATTAAGGCTGAACAAGACAATCTGGTATGAAGAATGGGGTACCAAAAACAGGTGACAGAATCCACTGTTAGGAGTCTACAAGAACACCAAGTTGTACACTTGTAACATATATATGCAGAGAACTTAGGTCAGCCCCATACAGACTCCCTGGTTATTGGTTCAGTCTCTGTGAGCCTCTATGAGCACAGGTTAGTTGGTTCTGTGGGTGTTCTTGTGGTAACCTTGACCCAACTGGCTCCTACAATCCTTCCTCCCCCTATTCCACAGGGTTCCCTAAGCTCTGCCTAAAGTTTGACTGTGGGTCTCTGCTTCCACTGATCTGTTTCCTTCAGTTGCTGGGTGAAGCCTCTCTGATTACAGTTGGGTTAGGCACCAATTTATGAATATATCAGAATACAATTGGAAAACATTTCATTACCTGTTTGCCTTTTGTGTTTGTTTCTATCCTAGGTCTCTGGGGTATCCTGTCTCTGGGTCCTGGCCCTCAGGTGAGTTACCTCTCAGTATATGAGTCTCCAGGAGGGCAGTCATTAGTGGGTCACTCCCACAATTTCGGTGCCATCTTTACAGCAGTGCATCTTCTAGGCAGGGCAAATAGCAAGCCGAAGGGTCTTTGGCTGGGTTGGTGTCCCAGTCACTCCCCTGGAAGTCTCTCCTGGTTACAGGAGATAGCTGGCTCAGTTTCCAGAGCCCCTATTACTAGGAGTCTTACCAAGGATCAGCCTCCTAGATCCCTAGGTGTTTCCATTGTTCTAGGTTTCTAGCTCATCTCAGAGATGTCCCTAGATTTCAGTTGTCTCTCTGAGTACTCTCTCCCTCCATCCTTCCCCCACTTTATCCTTCCTATTTCCATTCCCATCCTCCCCCCATCCACTAGCAATGTCCATTCTATATCCCTTCACAGTGGGAATCATGTATCCTCCACTTGAACCCTCCTTGTTATTGAGCTTATAGCACGGTTACCCTTTATTTTTTATCTAATACCCACTTATGAGTGAGTACATACCATGTTTGTCTTTCTGAGTCTGGCTTACCTCTCTCAGGATGGTTTTTACTAGTTTGATCCATTTGACTATAAATTTCATGACGTCATTGTTTTTAACAGCTGAGTTATATTCCATTTTGTAAATGTACCACATTTTCTTTAGCCATTCCTCAATTGAGGGGCATCTAGGTTGTTTCCAAATACTGACTATTATGAATAAAGCTGAAACTAACATTGCAGAGTAAGTGTCCTTCCATGTAGTTTTGTAGTTTCCTCATTTTACTTAATAATGTATCTTGGTTCTGAATTCATGTGATCACCTAGCATTCTCCATCAAGCTGTACAACTGCGGCATGGTATCCTATGGAGTAATAATACCATATTTATTTAATTTCTTTCCTAGTGATAACATTTATGTTCCTTTCAGTTATTTGAATAGTTAAAGAACTGACACTATTTAAATGTTCAATTATAAGTCAATTGCATTTTATGATGTGGTATGATAGAGTCATTTTAAAATGGTATAAGAACGTATTAAGTGCAGTTGTAAAATATTTGCTTTGCATTTTCACAGGAAAGGCAGTTTACAAATTTCTTTGAACAGTTTGAGCCTTAATGGAAAGGAAATAAAAGCCTGTATGCTTACAACATGTCTGAAAGGGTGTGCACTGAACTGTTAAACTGTGATCAAAGGTTCTCCCTACGTAGTTGGATGATGATATTTTACTTTTTATCCACTTTGCTTATGTATGTTTTTTCAATCTCTCAGCATTAAATGTACACTGTGGAGAGTAGTTAGAAAAACAATAAAATAAAGGGTAAGTTTTTAAAAACAGTGCCCTTCCTGTGTCACTGTAGCTGCACTACTGTCCCAGCAGTTCTGATGTTACTATGACAGGTGACAGAGATCAAAGCCATAGACGGTGCACCTAAGCATGTCACTATGTGAGCATCTAGTCTAGTCAAACAGATTGGAGAAACATTGTGTATCAGAGAGGCTGGAGACCAGTGCAGGACTTCAGATTAATAAACTTTTGCAATTTCCACAAATGATGCTGAGGAGAACTGCATCAAAGGACGCATTGCTAAATATGTATATGTATGTGTGTGTATGTATATGCATGTATGTATATAAAAATCATGCATGCCCTGATGGTGCTTGCTAAGGCAGGAGTAAGTTCTTTTACGTTAGTTTGGCTAGTTCGTCATGCACCGAAGTGAATTGGTGAATGACTCATGCCATGGGCCCTAGATAAGACATGTGTATGTTCAGATCTTATTTCTGTCCCCTGCTGAAAATTTGCTAAGGTAAGTCACTTCACTCTTTTAAACCTTAATTTTCTGATCTGCAAAATAGGAATTATAGTAACACCTACTTCATTTTATAGTGCTATGAAAACATACCTAAAATAATAGAAATCCTGTATAGTACAGTGCTTGAAAAGCTCATGGTAAATTGTCAGTGCTAATAGAACAAACTGCATCACAGCTTTATGGACATAGTTTATTAATGGTCATAAAAATATCATGTGTGTGTGAGTTGTTTATTGAAAGATCACAGTTATGAGGTGTCAGAAATGTTTATAGTATATAGAAGAACTCAAACAGACGTCTGAATTTCCAAATAGAAGAAAGGACAAAGGTGCAGAATACTAGAATAGTTATTGGCTTTGGATTTAAGATGACAAGAATTTAAGTAACTGACTTTGGCATATATATTTTATAAGGTTAGTTAAATATCTCTATAATAGTAGATATAATTTTTCTAATCTGAATAATGTGGGTAATGACACAAGGTATTTCATAGAATTGTTAATATTAAAATAAAATGAAATAATTTAAATCAATTGCTTATTGCCCAACATCTAGTTAGTGCTCAGTTCATTTACTGAAAAACTATTGGTTGAGCATATATAATTACTCGATCTTGTGCTTGGTGATAAGAGTACATTGATAGATGAGACATTTATCTTGATCTTATGTAGCTTGATTTTTCAACCAATGAAAAACATAACTACCTCTGTTTAAAAGGTACCCTTTTCTATCTGTATTCTCACTGTCTATATATATTTATTAAAATTATGAATATATTCACTTAGATGTATAATTGAAGTTAAAAGCCTCTGGGTGAAAATATTTGAGTTGCTTCTGAGTGAGTTGTGGGAGCCTAGCCAGTTTGGATGTTCACCTTCCTAGACATGGACGGAGGGGGGAGGACCTTGGACTTTACACAAGGCAGGGAACCCTGACTGCTCTATGGACTGGAGAGGGAGGGGGAGGGGAAGTGGGGGGGAGGGGGAGAAGGGTGGGAGGAGGGGGAGGGAAATGGGAGGCTGGGAGGAGGCAGAAACTTTTTTTTTCCTTTTCTCAATAAAAAAAAATATTTTTACATTTTAATGACCAAATATAGGCATTGTTTGACTTTATGTTCACTAAATCTGCAATATGTTATTGGTTTTATCTTGTATTTGGATATAACAGTTCTTATATTACTATCATGTAGCATTAAGTATTTTTACCCTAATATCTACTATCAGCTAGCTATTATCCCTCAGTGTTGCAGTAATCTTAACAGATGCTAATGCAGACTTCTTTCCTTTTAAACTCGAGTGTGATTGTGTGAATAGGTGCAGAGGTCTAATTCTTCATGGTGAAGGAACTAGACCTTGCAAAGACTAATACCCATGCAAGGCTGCCGAATGATTAAGAACACGGCTTGAGTCATTTCTTTTTGTGGTTCTCAAGTTCCCACCAACACATCAGGGATCTTCAAAGCGAACGGTGTTCAGAATGGCAGAGACTTCATTTGGAAGTGTGGAAAACAAAGTTCATCAAACCATCAGCTACATACAGCCTGTGTATGACAATATGGTAGACCAGGAGAACTGCTCAAGAATTTGATTCTTTGAGCACATAAATATTCATAAGCACCAGAATAAATAGACTATCTACGGAATTGTAGCTTTATTATTGATTTATTTGTGTAAAGAAACTTGTGATAGAAAAGTTCAAGAACATGTTTTCTGGTCAAGGAAATTTGGAGAAATACATTGTATGTCTTCTGGGGATGTAAAAACAAACAAAAGGTACCCAGCAGTCCTACAACAGATAGAGCAAGCTGATGATTCTATTTCTGGGAATATCATCATATAGCTATGCATATAGTACTAGGTGCTACAGGATAGTAACTGTGAAGCAGGCAATACTTTCTAATTCACCCATTAAACTCCTATTTCCTCTTGCCACCTTTCTTTGTGCTTCCTTTATCCAATATTAATCCTCCATATTTCTTTCTCTGTATCTCCTGTTTTTATTTTGATATTCACTGACATAATACTTAGAGACCTGCCATTATGTTTTATTTTTAAAAATTACTTTTTATTTTACATACCAACCCCAGTACCCTCTCCCTCACCTTCTCTACTACCTCCCCTTCCTATCCCTCATTTGCTCCCCAGAGGGGTGAGGCCTTCCTTGGGGAGTCAACAAGGTTTGCAATACCAACTTGAGGCAGGACCAAGTCCCTCTCCTTGTATCAAGGCTGAACAAATGGCTATTTGGAGCCTGTTTCCTATAGTGGGATACCTTGCTCAACCTTGAGACCTGCCAATATTAAAAGCCTCTTAATCCCATTTGTTCTGGGAACAACAGGAAGTAGGATGAAAACAATGTCCTTTCTCTTTGTCCATTAGGAGATATCAACTGTTTTCTAGATCTATACTGGGCATATATGCTGATTATTGTTAGCATGAGCAATCTCCAGGCAATAAAATGGCTGTGCACATTGCATGCCCACAGAAGGGAGAGCGAGTACTCAAAGAATTATAGCTACTCCATTTTCAGTACCGACAATGTGCCAAACAGAGCTCAGCAGAGGGAGAAGGAATGCAATTGTAATTCCCTGAATAAAATATGCCATTTTACAGCCAGTGCTGTTCTACTGGGAAGATATTGCACAATTTTCAGCCTTTTTCGCACACTACCTTCTTTGCAAAGCCCTACAAGAGTTAGGAGGTTTGGATTCAGCTCCCCACCCAGCCACTGACTTTCTATGGAACTTGGAGTAAGAAACTAGACTTCTTTTAGCCGTCAGAGATTTCACTGTGTGACCTAGAGTGACCCTTCTTCGCTTGGTTTGAAAATCTGCTATCTATTTAACAGGACTGCTATACCTTGATGGTGGCTTGGGGATGATAGGAACCAGGAGGTCTAGAAGATATACGTTATTTCAAAACTTGTTTGTTTTTAGAAAACTTTGCCAAATGTTGTTTGGGAGTAGAAAGAATGACAGATTTGCAAATGGAAACTGATTGCAAGTGGGTGTTTAGGTGTCCATTTCTATACTGCATCCCTTCCTCTAAGCTCCAGCATCACTCTGCTCAATGAATATTTGATTTTGAAGTACATTTGTTCAGAGTCTGTTTACATTCTGGGAGTAGGCTTTGGTGTGCTAGTCAAGAGAACAATGTGTGAAAACAGAAAAAAACACAGTAATAATGCAACTAGAACTTACACATGCTCTTAGCTCCACTTATCCCTCATAGTGGTTATGTAGGGACAGTTACTTTGCATATGAAAAAGGAAAAAGAACAAGGCTTAGAGTGATTTCATACTATGCTTAAGATAACATAAATAAGCCGGGCAGTGGTGGTGCACGCCTTTAATCCCAGCACTCGGGAGGCAGAGGCAGAGGCAGGCGGATCTATGTGAGTTCGAGACCAGCCTGGTCTACAAGAGCTAGTTACAGGACAGGCTCTAAAACCACAGAGAAACCCTGTCTCGAAAAAACAAAAAAAAAAAAAACAAAAAAGAAAGAAAAATGTTTGCCACATGAGAAAAGTATGAGGGAATTATTGGTGGTGGTGTTCTTCGTTTTATTTCACTTGGTATTTTTTAATTAT
>NW_004949132.1:3482270-3492940 GCF_000317375.1 Microtus ochrogaster | reverse complement strand
AAAAAAAAAACAAAAAAAAAGATAACATAAATAACTGGAAGAGCCAGTCTTCAAATCCACTACCATGGTGACTCCAGAATACTTAATGAGCAAGGCTTCCATTAATTTGAAATTTAAAAAAAAATAGGTAATTCATTGTAGAAAGAATCCCTACAACCAGATGAGCATTTGCTCAACAATTCTCTGTCTCATGCTACCATTATGTAGAAGCAGTAAGCTCAGACCTGTAACCAACTAAGAGTCATCTCCACTCAATACTTACTATTCTCTATGACCTTCTTTGGAAACTGAATTTACCAGGTAGCTGGTAGGAAGAAAGTAGGAGGGTTTCTTCAGTGGCCACAGCAGGTAGCTTATTCCAGAACAATCAGTGTATGGAACTGTCAAAAAGCTAAATCCCCAAAGCTGAGGAACTTGTCCTTGGCACTTCCTCAACCCATCTCAGGTCCCTTGCCTCCTCTCTCTGGATTTGTGAGGAAACTCATGTACATATGCCACCTCTGGGATCCCAGGGATCTTTATGCTGGCGCCTTTCTATGGACTTACCATCTTCATCACTTCTAAGTGCTTTTGATATTTTCATTTCCTACTCCTGTTACTGTCTCTAATTTACTACTCTGTAAATAGCAAACCACTATCAATGGCTATCATTTTTCTACTGATGAGGATCTGCCCTACATAGTTGTAAGCAGTCTATCATTTAATTCCTGACCATTGCCTGAAACAATCCATACATAAGAAACAACAATCTAACCAGGCAAACTGGAAACCCTGGCTATAGGCACACTAGTAGGCACATGTATGAGCATAGATTTAAAATTATAACTTTACAACTGCAGAATCTTCAGAACTATTGTAAAAGTCCCAGAAGGACACACATTATAAGACCCTAAAAGACTTTTGTTGTTCTTGCTAGGAATTGAACCTAAGAACTGACCTATGCTAGGCAAGTGCTCTACCATGGAGTTATATTTCTAGCTCATCCCCAAGTGTTCTTTCTACTCTCTCCCATTTGCCCTCTCATTTCTTCTTTCTATTCCTCTTACTCAGATTCAACATATTTTTTGATGCTTCCAGAGTTTATATTATTTGGGAACCTCACTTTATCTAGTCTCTGCTGATTCTGACTTTCAGTACTGCTAAGAGTCCAAATCTTGCTATGAGATTCCTTTTGTGTTGCTCTTCTTTCTTCTATCAACAAACACTGTGTTTTACAGCTATTTCTCTCTAATCACAACAACCTCCCTTCTAGTGGAAGGAAGGAAGAGGGAGGAGGGAGGAAGGAGGCTCTTAAGACTTAGGAAGCTTTAGAAATTTACAATACTCTAAAAGCAGTGAAATAGGCAATGTTCATGAGGCCCATCACCAAGCCTCTGTAAGCAGCAAATGATTGCTAGTGGTGAGGAGAATCATTGGTAGAGCTACCTGCCAGTGTTTCAAGGAGCTGAGAGACTGTGACTTTTATGAGTCTTCACCCATGCTGAATGGGTGATGCCTTCCGACTGATCCATGCTCCTGTAACTAACTTTTCACTCATGTTCCTGTAAATCAGCCCAATAATCTCACTGATTAGCTGAGCTAGGCTCCTGTAGGATTAATGTTTCTTCAGTCTATCACAGATGTTTATTCATGACTCCCTAGGAAAAGTCACATAACAGATTGCTTGCCATATGTCCACGTTTTGTTTTCACTGTCTTCTCTACCTCCTCCTTATCATCCCCTCACAGGAGAGACTCATTATTTGTCATGCCATCTGGGTAAGACAGATAGCACCAATTGTGTTGACCTTATCTAATCGTTGAGGAAACTGAGACTCAAGTCCTTTAAGTGACTTATAGAGGAGCTACACAATCTTTTCTCCAATAGACAGATATTTCCCGAGGAATACTAGTTAAAAATAAAAGTAAGGGTTGAGAGTTCCTGAGAAATGTGAGGTGGCTTCAAGAATATAATATTGACATACAGCATGTTTTTATGGTTGTTTTACTAAAGGAATGGGACTAAAAGGAAGTAAGCAGGATTAGAGAGGTCTTGAACAAAGACCTCTAACAGAGCTCAAATCTGTGTCCAAAATGAAAAATTAAGTGTGTACTATATCATTAAAATGTAACAAAGAAAATCACCTACCATGCTGAGATAAATCTATGTTGAGAACCTGGTAATTTTTCTTTCACCAATACTTATGTTTATGAGTTAGACATTTCTAATAAAAAACTGAATAAAAAAGAAAAGCACATGGCAAACAGCATTTAGAAGTTAGGGTTGAGAAGAATCTACTGTTGTCAGATCCCTATTCTCAGACTTGGCTTTATAATCTATAATCTATGTATAAATAGCAGTTTTACACTTTGGCCTACTGCTTGGCACATACTACAAATCAATGAATGGTTTTAGACAGCTATTGTATTTCATTGATTTATTCTAGATATTCATTCAGTGCAATAGTCTGTGCTTTACATGTTAGAAATAGCTAGAAGGTAGTATTTCCCAATATCTAGATGAAATAAGCTTCTATGCATGTCAAGGAAATACCAGGGTATTAGATAATTCCAAATTTATTCATATGTTCAAGGCCAGCCTGGTCTATAAGAACTAGTTACAGGACAGCCTCCAAAGCTACAGAGAAACCTTGTCTTGGTGGGCCTGAGACAGCAAGCTCCATGCGAGGAGTAGCTGATTGAGTCCAGGGATATTGGTGGACTAGGATTGAGCCAGTGACCTGGGCCAGAGTAGACCTGAAACAGCAAACTCTACCAGAACAGGTACAGGGGAGCAACCACTGAGGGAGTGAGTTAGAGCCAGAGACCCCTGAGGGTCCAGATGTGAATCTGGAACATTCAAGAGAGTAGACCCAATCCAGGACCCCTGTGAGTCTGGGCAAGAGTCTAGGACCTCAGAGAAACTAAGCCTGAGCCAGGACCTCTGTGGGACTGTTCATTAATCTGGGACCTCCAAGGAGTAGGCAGGAACCAGAAATCTCTGCTGGTCCAGGCATGAGTCTGGGATTTCAGAGGGAATAGGCCTGAGCCAGGACCTCTGTGGGTCTGTGCCTTGGTCTGGTACATCAAAGGCAATAGGCAGGAACCAGAAACCTCTGCCCTTCTGAGCATGAGTCTGTGACCTCCCTGAGGGAGTAAGCCTGAGCCTGGTCCTCTGCAGGACTGGGTGCACCTGAGCCTGGGAACTCTGAGGGAGTATACCAGAGCCAGAGTCCTTTACAGGACCAAGCCCAAGCCAGGGATCTCTGTAGGAATAGAACCACACCAGGGACATTTACAGAAACAGGTTTAAGCTGACAACCTAGACTAGAGCAGACATGAGACAGCAAATTCCAAGGGAGTGGAACAAAGCCTAGAAGTGCTGAGTGACTTCCAGGAACACTGAGTGACCCAAGTGGTAACTAGAAACGTGGCACTGACTGTAACACAAGGAACAACCATCTGAGCCTTGGATTCACTGGCACCTAGAAGATTAATCAACAGAATCACAGAGAGCCCCATCCACACCTGTTAGAAGAAAGGATGAGTAGAAAAGTTAAGACTACACGCAACACCACAGAAAGCAACACAACACCAGTAAAACCTAAAGATCCTACAACAGCAAGACTTGAACAACCAAATATAGATGAAGCAGAAGAAAATGACCTAAAAACAATTTCAGGAGAATGTTTGAAATTTTTAAAGAGAAAATGAGAAATACCATCAAAGAAATGGAGGAAAAAAAACAAACAAAAAATTGGAAGACATCAGCAAATCCATTAAAAAAAAAGAAAACAAGAAAAAGCAATCAAACATATGAAAGAAACTATTCAAGACTTGAAAGCTGAAATAAAGGCAGTAAAGAAATCACAAGCTAAGGAAATTACAGAAACAGAAATCATGAGTATTTGATCAGGAACCACAAATGCAAGCATGAACAGCAAAATACAATAGATGGAAGAGAGAATCTCAACTGCTGAAGATACAACAGAGGAAATAGACTCATCAGTCAAAGAAAACATTAAGTCTAACAAAAGCTTAACCCAAAATATCCAGGAAATATGGCACACAATGAAAAAGCCAAACCAAAGAATAATAGGTATAAAAGAAGGAGAAGAAGCTCAACTCAAAAGTAAAGAAAATATATTTAACAAAATCATAGAAGAAAACTTTTCCAACCTGAAGATAGATGTGCCTATGAAGATACAAGAAGCTTACAGAATATCAAATAGACTAGAACAAAAAAAAAAACCTCCTTGCCACATAATAATCAAAACACTAAACATACAGAGTAAAGAAAGAATATTAAGATCTGCAAAGGAAAAAGGCCAAGTAACATATAATGGCAGAACTATCAGAATTACACCTGACATTTCACTGGAGACAATGAAAGCCAGAAGGTCATGGTCAAGCATTATGCAGACGTTAAGAGACCATAAATGCTAGCCCAGACTACTATACTCAGCAAATCTTTCAAATACCATAGAAGGACAAAACAAAATATTCCATGACAAAAAGCAGATTTAACCAACACTTAGCCACAAATCCAGCTCTACACAAGATACTAGAAGGTAAACTCCAACCCAAGGAAGTTGGCTACATCAACAAAAACACAGACAATTGATGGTCTCATAGAAGCACATCCCAAAGAAGGGAAAAATGCATAAATTAACATCACCAACAATGAATTCTAAAGTAACAGGAGATAGCAATCACTGGTCATTATTATCCCTTAATATAAAAGGACTCAATTCACCTATAAAAAGGCACAGGCTAACAGATTGGATAGAAAAACAGAATTCATGTTTCTTCTGCATACAAGAAACACACCTCAACCTCAAAGAGAGACATTTTCTCAGAGTAAACTGTTGGGGAAAATATTCCAATCCAATGGACCTAAGAAACAAGCGGGTATAGCTATCCTAATATCTAACAAAATAGACTTCAAACTAAAATCAGTCAAAAGAGACAAAGAAGGATACTTCATATTAGTGACAGGAAAAATCTATCAAGAGAAATTCTCAATACTGAACATCTATGCCCCAAATACAAGGGCACCATCATGTGTAAAAGAAACACTTCTAAAGCTTAAATTATACATTAAACCACACACTAACAGTGGGAGACTTCAACACTCCCCTCTCACCACTGGACAGGTCAGTCAGAAAAAAAATGAACAGAGAAATAAGGGAACTAACAGATGTTATGACTCAAATGGACTTAACAGACATCTATAAGAATATTCCACACAAACATAAAAGGATATACCCTCTTCTCAGCCCCTCATGGATCCTTCTCAAAAATTGACCACATACTTGATAACAAAGCAAACCTCAACAAATACAAAAGAATTGGAATAATCCCATTATCTTATCATATCACCATGGTTTAAAAGTAGAGGTCATCAGCATACTAATTCCAGAAATACACATACACATGGAAATAAAACAATGCTCACCTGAATCATCAATGGATAAAGGAAGAAATAAAAACAGAAATTAAAGACTTCCTAAAATTCAATGAAAGTGACCACAAAACATAGCCAAATTTATGGGACACAATGAAAGCAGTATTAAGAAAAAGGTTCATAGCACTAAATGCCTATATAAAGAAGCTAGAAAAATCCCACACTAGTGAATAACAGAACATTTGAAAACTTTAGAACAAAAAGAAGCAAACTTGCCCAAGAGAACTAGATGGCAAGTAATAATCAAATTGAGAGCTGAAATCAACAAAATAGAAACAAAGAACACAATACAAAGAATCAATAAGACAAAGAGTAGGTTCTTTGAGAAAATCAACAAAATAGACAAACCTTTATTCAAACTAAGCAGAATGCAGAGAGAGAATATCCAAATTAACAAAATCAACAATGAAAAGGGGGACATAACAACAGACATGGAGGAAATACAGAGAATCATCAGGTCATACTTGAAAACCTGTACTCCACAAAATTGGAAAACTTAAAGGATATGGACAACTTCCTGGATAAATATCACTTACCAAAATTAAATCAAGACCAGATAAGCAAATTAGACAGACCTATAACTACATAAGAAATAGAAACAGTCATCAAAAGTCTCCCAACCAATAAAAGCCAAGGACCAGATGGTTTCAGCTCAGAATTCTTCAAGACTTTTAAAGAAGAACTAATACTAATACTCCTCAAATTATTCGACACAATAGAAGCAGAAGGAACATTACCAAATTCTTTTTATGAGACTACAATTACCCTGATACTCAAACTACAGAAAGACATTACTAAGAAAGAAAATTACAAACTAATCTTACACATGAACATTGATGCAAAAATAATAAATAAAATACTGGCAAATCGAATCAAAGAACATATCAGACCCATCAAGACCCATCATCTACCATAATCATGTCAGCTTCATCCCAGAGATGCAGGGATGGTTCAACATATGAACATCTGTCAATGTAATCCACTATATAAACAAACTGAAAAATAAAAACCACATAAACATCTCATTAGATGCTTAAAAAGCCTTTGATAAAACACAACATCCCTTTGTGATAAAGATCTTGAAAAGAGCAGGGATACAAGGAACATACCTAAATATAATAAAGGCAAAATATAGCAAGTCAACAGCCAACATCAAACTAAATGGAGAAGAACTCCCAGCAATCCCACTGAAATCAGAAACAAGACAAGGTTGTCCAATATCTTCATATCTATTCAATATAGTTCTTGAGGTCCTAGCTAGAGCAATAAGACGCTGAAAAGGGATATAAATCAGAAAAGAAGTCAAACTCTCACTATTTGCTGATGGTATGATAGTTTAAATAAGTGACCCCCAAAATTCTAGCAAGGAACTTCTACAACTCATAAACACTTACAGTAATGTAGCAGGATACAAGATTAACTCAAAAAATTAGTAGCTCTCCTTTATACAGATGATAAAATACTGGTAAAGTGTAATGGCGTAAATGAATGCAGACAGATTGTAAAAATATATACAGCTTTAATGGGGAAATAGACTTACAGAATCACCCTTCCCACAGAGACCAGGAAAGCAGAAGCAGTGGATGGGAGCACGCTTGCCAGATTTATAGGTAAACATTAGCCCGGGGTGAACACGCCCCCTAAGGGGCTAGACTTATCCCTACAGTAAAGAAATCAGAGAAACACAGCCACAATAGCCACGAATAACATAAAATAGGTCAGAGTAACTCTATGCAAACAAGTGGAAGACTTGTATGACAAGAACTTTAAACCTTTGAAGAAAGAAATTGAAGAAGACACCAGAGAGGAGAAAAATCTCCCATGCTCTTTAGTAGGCAGAACTAACATAATAAAAATGGCAATCTTACCAAAAGCCATCTACAGATTCAATGCAATGCCCATCAAAATCCCAGCAAAGTTCTTCACAGAACTTGAAAAAACAGTCCTCAACTTCATATAGAAAATCAAAAAACCCGGGATAGCCAAAGCAATCCTATACAATAAAAGAACTTCTGGAGGCATCACAATACCTGGCTTCAAACCCTATTATAGAGCTACAGTACTTAAAACAGCCTGGTATTGGCATAAGAACAGACAGGAAGAACAATGGAACTGAATCGAAGAGTCGGATATTAATCCACACACCTTTAAAACCTGATTTTTGACAAAAAAAGCTAAAAATATTAAATGGAAAAAAACAAAGCATATATATATACATATGTATTGGTTTTTCGAGACAGGGTTTCGCTGTGGCTTTGGAGCCTGTCCTGGAACTAGCTCTGTAGACCAGGCTGGTCTCGAACTCACAGAGATCCGCCTGCCTCTGCCTCCCAAGTGCTGGGAAAACAAAGCTTATTTAACAAATGCTGCTGGCATAGATGGATATCAACATGTAGAAGAATGAAAATAGACCCATGTCTATCACCAGGCACAAAATTCAAGTCCAAATGGATCAAAGACCTCAACATAAAGCCAGCCATACTGAACCTTATAGAAGAGAAAGTGGGAAGTACACTTGAACGCATTGACACAGGAGACCACTTCCTAAATATAACCCCAGTAGCACATACACAGAGAGAAACAATTAATAAGTTAGACCACATGAAACTCAAAAGCTTCTGTAAAGCAAAGAACATGTTCAACAAGACAAAACTGTTGAGGGAACTGCGGGCTGTGTTTCTGCCACCCAGCTCCTGGCCACCTGGCTAGCTTATGCCTCAAAATAACAACACACAAAGTGTTTTCATTTAAACACTGCCTGGCCCATTTGCTCTAGCTTCTTACTGGCTAATTCCTACATCTTGATTTTCCATTTCTATTTATGTGTGTAGCACCCCAAGGTGCACTTACTGGGAAGATTCTAGCCTACATCTATCCTGGGTTGGAGCTTCATCACGTCTGCCCCAGAAAGGAGAGGAAATGGTGTCTGAGCTCACTTCCCTTCTTCCCTGCATTATGTTCTGTTTACTCTGCCTATCTAATTTTCTGTCCTATCAGGGCCAAGGCAGTTTCTTTATTTAACCAATGACCTTCCTCCATCACAAAACTACAGCCTACAGAATGGGAAAAGATCTTTACATATTTTCCATATCAAACAGAGATCTCTGATCTTCAAAATATATAAAGAACCCAAGAAATTGGTTATCAAAAGAACAAATAATCCAATAAAAAATGGAGTACAGACCTAAATAGAGAACTCTCAACAGAGGAATCTAACATGGCTGAAAGACAATTAAGGAAATGTTCGATGGCCTTAATCATCAGAGAAATGCAAATGAAAACAACTCTGAGAAAAAGACAAGATCTCCTGAGTAAATAGGGAGCACAGGGAGCTTGGCGGAGGGTTGAAGGGGAGGGGAGAGGCAGGGAGGGGAGCAGAGAGAAATGTAGAGCTCTATAATAATCAATAAAATAAAGAAACCTTGTCTCAAAACACAGCAAAAAAATATTAATTATGCTGTCCAGTGCCCTTAAAATTAGCAAATTGTTTTTTTTTCAAACAGAAATACTCCTAAACTGTGTAGAGTATGGAAAAAGGAGATGCCTTTGTCCATGTTTCTCATACTGACTCCAGAAATGAGAGAAATTTTAAAATATGCTAAATTATGGCCTAGTCTTCTGGATTGCCCATATTTGTTCCACAATTTAAAGAAAGAGATGATTTAAATATTTGACAAATAAATCACCATTTATGTATTTATATAAGCTTTGCTCTTACCAATTATGGGTTACAATAACAAAATACTGGAGTTTGTGTAGCATTGACAATAGGGAATGGACAGTTATAGAAACTTTGAGGTCCATAATCAAGGTGTTGGAGTATGTGGTTTTATGGAAAGTGTTTTCTTCATAACTTGGAGCTGCAGACCTTTTCCTTATGATAGAGAAGAAAAAGGTAGGATGTTCAAGAGGGGAAAAAACAGAACCAGGAATAAGATATACAAAAGGGAGTGGAAGAAAGTAGGAGAGGGATAAATGGAAGTAGAGGGAGAGAGTGTGGGGGCACATTCTTTTGGTGGTTCTTATGAGGGTCTTAATATATGGTGAGGGCTCCATGAGGCTGGATCTATATCCTGAACCACGTTTCAGTCAGTAGTGAGTTGTTCAGTTTTCATGAGTTTGTAAGCTTCTATTATTGATATTCATCATTAATTAATGGTGGTCAGATAGGATGTGGGATTTTATTTCAATTTTCTTGTATATATTGAGACTTGCTTTGTGTCTGAGTATGTCTCATTTTTTGAGAAAGTTCTATGAGCTGCCTCTTTGCTTGGGTTAAATGTTTTGTCAATATGTGAAATCCATTTGATTTATGATATAATTGAGATCCAGAATTTTTCTGTTTAGATCCTACTTATGCATTCATTTTGTTCTGTGTTTTAGGGAATTGAGACCATTGATGTTGAGAGATATCAATAAGCAGTGCTTATTGACTCCTGTTATTTTGTTGTTATTAGTGGTGGTAATGATGGTGGTGGTGGTGGTGGTGGTGTGTGTGTGTGTGTGTGTGTGTGTGTGTGTGTTTCCCTGTTTTGATTGCAGTTCTAGGATTATTTATTCCTTGTGTTTTCCTGTGTTTGATTAACTTCATTAAGCTAAAGTTTTCCTTCTAGTGCCTTCTGTAGGGCTATATTTTTGTCAGATCCCAAGAAATTCTCTTTCCCAAAGCCAGACATTTAGACAAAAGTCATCACTCCCTCAGACTTGAGAATTTAATTTCCACTTTCTAAAGGGAATTATTTTCCTTATCTCAGGCAAAAGGGACACAAGACTCTTCCATTAACATGCCTATGATGCCTATCAGTGTATCAAGGTCTATGGCAGACCTGTTATACACAAATACTTGTTATACACCTCAAAGACTGCCTACCCAGTTTACTATCTCCTTTCCTCCCAGGTATCCAATCCCCTATAACCCTGGAAATCCTTTCACATGCCATCCACCATTGCTTCTCTCTGTTTTCCCAAGAGACAGCCTTGGCAGCTTGGTAGTTTGCAATAATCTTTCCTCTTTTCACCTGTGGAGCAGCTATTTTGGTTTCCTTACTATGCCTCTAACATTTGGTATTGAAACCCGGGAAGAGTGGTATAGAGCAAGGAAAAAAAGTGGTAGACTGAATGTGGCCAGCAGACTGAACTACACAATAAGTGAGGGGGTAGTGAGGAAGAGGGAAGAGAGAGGGGGGAGAGAGAGAGAGAGAGAGAGAGAGAGAGAGAGAGAGAGA
>NW_004949132.1:3473817-3482163 GCF_000317375.1 Microtus ochrogaster | reverse complement strand
GGGCCTAGGCAGTTTCTTTATTAATAAGAAATCATTCCCACATCAGAGGAACAGAGCCTAGAGAACAAAAGAGAACACATAGTCAGGATGACGGGGTTATTTATATAGGAAGAAGCTGCAAGAAGGGAATCAAGGCCCCTGGGCTGGAGAGGTTTAGTGTAGGTAGGGGTGGGGTGAGAAGGGCTGAGAGAAGCCACAGGTACTGAGTAAGCCTAGAGGCACTTTCATATGCTAATAATACTGTAGTTAATCATTTGTCCTGAGTTTGTTGGAGACCTGGCATACTTATAGATAGATATTGCTTAAATTAGGTTTTATCATGGGATTTTTTATTTTCTCTGTCTACTCTGATTGAAAGTATTACTGAGTACAGTAGTCTTTGTTGGCATCTGTTGCTTCTTGGAGTTTGTAAACATCTGTCCAGGCCCTTCTGGCTTTTAGAGTCTCCTTTGAGAAATCAGATGTTATTCTAATGCATCTGTCTTTATATGCTACTTGGTCTTTTTTCCTTGTAGCTTTTAATATTACTTCTTTGTTGTGTAAAATTTAGTATTCTGATTATTTTGTTCTATGGGAAATTTATTTTCTGTTTCAGTCTATTTGGTGTTCTGCATGCTTGTTGTACCTTAATAGGCATTTCTTTTTTTAGGTTAGAAAAAATTTCCATCCATGATTTTGTTGAAAATATTTTCTACGTTTTTGACCTAGGTTTCTTTTCTTTCTTCCACTCCTACTATTCTTAGTTTTGGTCTTTTTATAATGTTCTGGTTTTCTGTATGTTTTGTGGCAGGATTTTTTTTTTTACATTTAACAATTTCTTTAACCAAGGTATTAATTTCTTCTGTTGTATCTTCAATGCCTGAAATTCTCTCTTTCATCTCTTGTATTCTGTTGATGTGGCTTGCCTCTGAGGTTCCTATTTGAGTGGCTAATTTTTTTTTCTTTTCCAGATTTCCCTCAGTTGGGGTTTTCATTATTGATTCCATTTCTACTTTCAAGTCTTGAACTGTTTTATTCCTTTCCTTCCATGGTTTGTTTGTGTTTTCATATATTTCTTTACATGATTTAAAAAATTTTCTTTTTAAAGACACTTATCATATTCATAAATGCTATTTTAAGATCTTTGTCTTGTGCTTCAACTATGTTTCAGTACTCATTGCCTGCTGTGATAGGGTTGCTGGGCTCTAGTGGAAACATTTTTCCTAGTTGTTATTGATTCCATTTTCACATTTGTATCTAGGCACCTAGATTTGGGAAGATTGTAATTCTAGGTGCTGATATATGGTCCTATTTTTTTTGTTGGTGGGTGTTTTGTTCCTTGGTTTCTGTTGCCCTCTATGGTTCTTAGGAGAGTGTGGTGGCTGCATGATGCCTAGTAGGCAATTTTTCTGGGACCCTGATAGTGTACACTGAGAGTTCCCAGTAAATGAGTTTTTAGGTATTGAGGGCTTTCACTTAGAAACTCGGTATTTTCGTGGGGAACTGAGAGGTTCCCTAGATGGGAAGAGAGAAAGCATGGTGTTTTGCCAAGATCTGTTTAGTCCCATGGGAATAAGATTAGAGAGTAAGGAGAGGCCACAACAAATAGTCTTCTACAGTGCTGGACATGAGACCAGGAGATTAGATTTGGATGAGAGGAGGGAAAACAAAGATCTGGAGCTTGGCCATCGGCTTCTTAGGACTACTTGTTTCTCTGGAAGGTTTGCCCAGTGGGCTAAGGAGTGCCTACTGGAGTTGGTGGCTGGGACAATAGGATGAGTGTGAAGGAAGATTGGAGGAGATCTCCAATGATCCTCTGGAAATGGGCAGGAAGGTTGCAGCAGGTGATTTGATAACACGGCTGGGGATGAGACTGGGGGATTGGATTTGAAGAACAGAAAGGAGTGATGAAGATCTAAAGTTAGCCTACCTGCTTCCCAAACCCAAATGTCAGTCTTTTCTCTTAAAGAACTAAGATCAGCAGTCCATAGGTGGCACTACTCACAATAGATTATGCTCTCCCCTATGGGTCACTAATTAAGAACATGCCATACAAGTTTCCCTACAGCCTGATCATGTGGAAGCATCTTCTCAGCTGAGGTTTTCTCCTCTGTGATGTGCTGTGGGATGACGTCTGTACCCTGTCACTTGTATTTTAAATAAATGCTGGTTGGCCAGTAGCCAGGCAGGAAGTATAGGCAGGGTGATGAGGCAGGAAGTAAGGAGGGGCAAGGAGAACAGGAGAATCCTGAGAAGAGAATAGATTCAGTCTGGAGTCATCATCCAGACACAGAAGAAGCAAGATGTGACTGCCTTGCAGCTAAAGATACCAAACCAAATGACTAACAAAGATGAGAATTATGGGCTAATATAAGTTATGAGTTAATAAGAAGCCTGAGCTAATAGGCCAATCAGTTGATAATTAATGTGTGTTTATTTGGGACTAAATAGCTGTGGGACATGGTCAGATAGAAACATCAGTTAACAGTGATGGCTCTAGTTTGTGTCATGTAGGAATAAAACTAGCCAGCACAGTAAGAATGCTACCATTAGTCTATTTCAAGGACACAATGAATAATAATTGAAAGTAACACCCTTGAATAGATTTGGGGTTGAACTGTGGTTTGCTGAGTGACCTTGGAAAAGTCACTTCAATATTCTTTATCTGTTTCTTTACCTATGAAATGAAGATGATAATTCCCATGTACAAGAGTTATTATAAGAACTAAATGAGATAGTATCTGTAAAATACTAACAGATAAATGACAGCTTGTCATTATAATCTAAGAATCAGATTGGAAGTGATGCATATTTTCCTAATAAGGAACATAGCTTGATTTTCAAGTATAGAAAAAGTTAATATATTTTGGAGAAAGTACCTCAGGCCTTCTGGGGCAACTTTGGAAAGATTTTGCATTTAAAACACTATTTCTTTAGGGAATGAGAGAATAAATTTCTAAATTAACTTGTGCTGGTATAAGAGGTCTTGCTTTATAATACAAATAAAACATAGTGTCTTCATGTTGAGCTCAAAGGAACACCAGTCACATGTGCAAACTGATTAGATAAGTTAAAATCTTCACTGCACTACCCTGGGGAAGCTTGTTTCTCCTGGTTTCTTCTTTCCTTAGTTCCCAATCATCTAATACCAAATGGTCAGAAAATAGGCCATCAATTTGAAAGAGAGCATAACAGGTACCAGAAGGGTTCAAAGGAAGGAAAGGGAAGGGGGAAAGATAGAATGTCATAGTCTCAGTTACTATTGCTGTGATTAATAAAGCAACTTGGAGAGAAAAGGATTTATTTGTCCTTTATTTCTACATTATAGTATACCATTGAAGGAAGTCTGGACAGGAACACTTACAGGACCAGAACCTGAAGACAGGAGCTGATGCAGAGACCATGGAGAAGTGCTGCTTACTGCCTTGTTCCTGACGGCTTGCTCAGCCTGTTTTCTTATAGAACCCAGGACCACCAGCTCAGGGGTTCTCATAACTGCCTGGGCCCTTTACCATCAATCACTAATTAGGAAAATACCCTACAGGCTTGCCTGCAGCCTGATCTTATGAAAGCATTTTCTCTTTCTTTCTTTCTAACTAACTAACTTTCTTTCTTTCTTTCTTTTCTTTTCTTTTTATTGAAAACAATCTTTTCTCATTTTATATAATGATTGAGGTTCCCTACTTTCAGATGATTTTAACTTGTGTCATGTCAACATAAAAATACCCAACAATGTAATTATATTATAATATCAAAGATTGGAAAATTAAAAAAAAAACTTTAATACATGCTCTCTGTAGAGTGTAAAGTGCAAAAAACATTGTATAGTTGGTCCTGTAGATCTGCAGTTTTCAACTTCCACAAACTGAAAATATATCTGCCCTGGGCATACACTGTCTTTTGGTTTTTTGTCTTAACAGTTTGTCATAACAACTACTTATATAACATACATACATACTATAGTCTACATGTTATATGAAGGCTGTAAGTATTCTCTGATTTCTGTATACAAGAGGGCTCCTAGAACCAACACTTCCAGGGTTACCAAGGGATAACTGTATATTCCTAATAACAGGTGGAGCTCCTTACAATCCCCCTTTATGTACCCTACACTCTCTGAGAATATTCTGCATATGACAAGTGCTTCCCTGTCAGGGAGGTGAAGTGTGTGTTGCATCAGAGTTGGAGTTGATTAGAAGATAGATTGCAAACGCATATCGTTTGATAGCTTTTCTAGACGTGGACTAATTAAACTCTTTATTTTTTTATTTTTATTTTTTGGTTTTTCGAGACAAGGTTTCTCTGTGGTTTTGGGGCCTGTCCTGGAACTAGCTCTTCTAGACCAGGCTGGTCTCGAAGTCACAGAGATCCGCCTGCCACTTCCTCCCGAGTGCTGGGATTAAAGGCGTGTGCCACCACCGCCCGGCTCATTAAACTCTTTAGATGTTATTCAAAATATTGTTATCCAGACTAAGAATACCTTTTACAATTCTCTTTGAGTAGAAGTTTAGCAATTCAGATATAATACTGGTTTGAAGATTATTCTCATTGGAAACTACCTATGCTTTTAAAGAAAAGAATAGTCCCATAGAATACTTTAGTACAAAAGTTTCCCATGTTCAGATTTCTAAAGCTGCAGCAGCAGTTGGAGGAAATAGTAAAAGGAACAACTATTGCAGAAAACATTTGAACTCTCTGCTATAGTGCTTCATGATCCCTGCATGATCCTGTTTCATTGCCACAACATCCTGCACACTGAATGACTTTTTTCTTTGCTGCACATGTAGAAACTGAGATGTACAGAAATGCCATCTCTTGCCTAATGTTACTCAACTGTCAAGAGATGAAGTTATGTTCTTCCCAGACATGATATATGATTAGGATGACTCTCTCTCTCTCTCTCTCTGTCTCTCTCTCTCTCTCTCTCTCTCTCTCTCTCTCTTTCTCCTCTTTTTCCTTAGATGAGATGGCAAATTAAAAAGGATGTTAGGATGTTATGAAGAGCCCATAGTTATGGTGCTTTCATGGGATACTGCTTTACTGCTTTGGCAACTATGGATGAAGGGAATGGGTGACTAAGGACCATAAGAATGAGTAATATCAGTCAGATAACAAAGTCATAAAGCTTGGTGCCCTATGAGAAAGTGGCAAAGAAGATAGATATTTGAACTTTCATATTTAGAGGACAAAAATTATAAAACGTAGGTCAGCAAGCATAAAATACTTCCCATATATACAGCACTATACTTTCTCTTTTTTAAAATATTTATTTTATTATGTATACAATATTCTGTGTGTATGCCTGAAGGCCAGAAGAGGGCGCCAGACCTCTTTACAGATGGTTGTGAGCCACCATGTGGTTGCTGGGAATTGAACTCAGGACCTTTGGAAGAGCAGGCAATGCTCTTAACCACTGAGCCATCTCTCCAGCCCAGCACTATACTTTCTGTATGAAAGCTGAGAGTACTCTAATGATTTATTTACACAGTGCCTAACTCACAGAATAGTGCACCAAGAATGTTCTGTTACTGTCATCATACAGATTTGCATTCTGCTCTCCAGTCATATTGATGTCAGTTACATGCATAGCTAGCAGTAACTGGTCCAAGGAAAGAGAGTTGGAAAGATTTGATTTGTCCATCAAATACTGTGTTTCTTCTTCCATGTCAACTTTCACTTTAACAAACACCATTCAGTTCATTCTTCAGGCCATAGTTGTGGCAATTTACTCTTCATTAACAGCCAATACAGCCAATATCTCCTCCCTCCCCCTTTTTTCTAAGCAGAGAAATACTCTGCCTTTTGCCACTTTTTCTCCAGCAAGTTAAAAGAATGATGCCATTTTTTTCCTGCTGTTCTTTAGTCTCTAAACAGCATTTTGCCTAAATTACAGACCTATCAAAATTCTCTCTGGCTCCAATCAGAACAAGGGGAAGATTAAAAGAAAAGCTTAATCTTAGCCGCATGCTACCATAAATATGAAATGCAAAAGAGACTAATAATATGACATTAGAGTCGGACAATCACATAGTACTGATTCTGTGTTACAAAATCAAAGCTACTTATGTCCCTTTTCTGTGTAGAAGGAAACAATTTCTTAGCCTACCCTGATTCATTCTTTAAGAGAAGAAAATAAACAAACAACAAAAAACCTAAACAAAGCCCTTTAACAATTTAAAATTTTATCAATGGTACATTTGGTTGAATCATGCGAAATTATAGTTTTTACAGCTAAAAAGCAATAAAATATCAGCAAATTCATGTAATTCCACCTTAATGGATGTGACATTGCCAAATAGTTTCTGAACATTCCCCAGGAGGTAATTACTTAGCAGTGATTTCGTTGGTACTATTCTTATTCCTGAGTATTTCCAAATGGGACCTGATGGAGGAAGGTCATTGGTTAAACAAAAAGAAACTGCTTGGCCCTCATTGGTTAGAAGATAGGTGGGAGGAGTAAACAGAACAGAACACTGGGAGGAAGAGGAAGTGAGCTCAGACTCGACAGCTCTCCTCTCAGGGGCAGATGCCTCAGAGAGACACGATGCTCCACTCTTGCAGGCAGAGGCAAGAGCTCTGCTCTCTGAGGCACATGCGATGAAGCTCCAACCCAGGATGGACGTAGGCTAGAGTCTCCCTGGTAAGCCACCTTGTGGGCTACAGCAGATTATTAGAGATGGGCTAGTCCAGGTGCAAGAGTTAGCCTAGAAGAGGCTAGATAGAAATGGCCAAGCAGTGATTAAATGAATACAGTGTCCGTGTAATTATTTCGGGGCATAAGCTAGACAGGCAGCCGGGGTGCTGGGGACGCAGCCTTGCCGCTCATATTACAACAGGGACCAATGCCTGTTCTTTGCCTCCTAGTCAATCCTTGCAAGCCTTACAAGGGAAAGCATTTTTCTCTTCTTTTTTCTCCTTCTTTGAGTATTTTCAGTGTTACCTACTTACTGTAACTCTGGTTTTATCCTCGGCAGCTGTGATATGACACAAAGATAACAATGTACATTCGTTTCTACTCTCAAGTACCAGACATGTGCGAGGAGTAAGAGGGAACTCCTATTTCTTCTATTTTTCACACATGTGTCAGACATTACAGCTCAATATTTTATGTTTTCCATCTAATATAATCTTCTAAGCTCTATGACAAAACTGCTTTGATAACCAACCACCTTATAGAGGAAAAGAATGGGATGTAACTTTTAAAAAAAGGTCTCACATGTAGTAAGTAGTAGGTTTAGGACTCAAAGGTCTATGCATCTCCAAAGCTTATGACCTCCTGACTGATTCATTCTGCTTTGGATCAATTTGTGGGTGGTTCTTCAACTACAGAATAAAAAGCAAATAAATTCCAGTGTATCTGCCTAAGGTGTCCTATGGTGCCAATGGCAATTACAGAAAAACATTTGCTTTGGAAATAGTTACTTGGGGACGTTCTCAAGAAAACATTAACACCCAAACCTCTACGAGTTGCCCTCATTTGTAAAAGTCATCTTACTTGTGCTTCACTTTGCCTCTATCTATGGGATTGCTTTCTGTTATGTATGAGCAAATTTATGTCATTCACAATCCTAAACCTCCGAAATTTAGAATTTTCCTTTATGTACATCTGGAACATTTCTACCCCAAGAGAAGTGTCAGTTTATAAGTATGACCTTTTTTTCCAAAATTTATTGACTGATTGATTGATTGATTGATTTTACATCATAGCTGCAGTTTCTCCTCCCTCTCTCAGTCCCTCCTCTGCTTCTACACTCCCCAATCCACTCCCCTCTCTTCTTTTGAGGAAAGGGCAGGTTGAGTATCAACAAAACATGGCATATCAAGTTACAGTAAGACTAAACATCTCTTCATGTATTAAGGCTGGGCAAGGAGACCCAGAATGAGGAGTAGGGCGGTATCACCTTTAACCATATGTTCCAATATAAAAGACAGAAACAAACAAAACCTTGGCTTCCTATCTGCTGCCCTTTTAACTTCTTCATTGTGTCCATCAGATTTGTAGAATAGTCTAATTATGTTTATGGATTCCCAGATATTAATAATATACTATATTGTCAATGTTTGTTAAGTGATCTGATTTTCTGAGTTGAGGGATATTACATATGAACATATTAATTGTACCTTTATTTTGTTTTGATTTTGAAAAGGAATCATTACAAAGTAGTCTTTACTGTCCTACAACTCTTGATGTATACCACACTTGCCTCAAACTTGCAACGATTTCCTACCTCTACAGTTTCAGTGTTGGGATTATAAGCCTATGCTAGTATGACTGGCCTTCACATCATCATTTTGATGAGTGAAAAGCTACAGGTATGGTCTGGGAAGATGGCTCAATAGTTAAACAGCATTTGTTGCCCTTAGAGA
>NW_004949132.1:3467484-3473672 GCF_000317375.1 Microtus ochrogaster | reverse complement strand
CATAATAAATATTTTTAATATGTAAACTTTTGATCGAATGTTGCTAGTAATAGTAATGTCAAATAGCTTTTATTAGGAGTTTTAAAACTCTGCATTTTCTGCACTCCATTTTCTAGTTGGGCTCCATGTGGTTTACCTGCCTCTCTAAAGAACAGCCTTTAATTATTTTGTGGGATTATTTTAGCTGATAGAATCTTAACTTCCCCTCTGATTCAGAAACCATTGCCTTAATTACTCTTTATAAAAAGATTGAATTTTAACATCTATAAAAGAGACCCTTTTTTTCAGAAACTTTTGAGCCCTGATTTATTGATTACTGACAGCCAGACTTCATAACAACCTATAAATAGGGAACTGTGTGAACTTAATATACCTATAATCAAGCCAAGAGCTAAAGATGAAAGGAGAGGGAAGACAAAGAATGCTCCAAAGTCTTTTTGCTTCTTTCAAGGTCAGATCTATAGAGCAAAACTAACTGTGGTGGTTTGGCTGAGAGTAGCTTCCTAGGCCCATATGTCTGAACACTTAATCCCTGGCCAGTGGAACGATTTTGGAAGAATTAAGAGGTATGTCCTTGTTGGAAGAGATATGTCTCCAGGGTAGGCTTTGAGGTTTCAGAAATTCACATCATTGCAAGTCAGCTGTCTTTGCTTCATGCTTCTGGTTCGTGTGTGTGTGTGTGTGTGTGTGTGTGTGTGTGTGTGTGTGTGTTTGTGTGTGCGTATGTATTATGTATGTGTAGTATGGGTTTGTATAGAAGACAAAGGAAATTTTTATGTGTTGTTTCCATTCAGAAGCCATCTACCTTTTCTTTTTCCATTTAAGAGTTGGTTTCTTTCACTAGTATGATTGATGCCTGCTGATGAGTTTGGTCAGGCTGACCAGCAATCCCCAAGGACCTATGTGCCTTAGCTTTCTTGGCAATGGGACAGTACTTGTCACTGATTCCGACATTTTTGTAGATGCTTGGAATCAAACTACTCTAGCACCATGCCTGCTTTCTGTTCTCCCTGTCATGATGGGCATGGGTTCAAATACCCTGAAAGTGTAATCTACATACAAATGCTTTCTTTTATAAGCTATGTTGGCCATGGTGTGAGTTGACAGCTGATGCCAGAAAGAATGTGCGGGAAGGGATTGCAAATTGCTGCTTCCTATTTCCTCTTCAGTGAAAAGGCCATTCTGAATTTCCATAGCATAGACATGGTTGATTAATATGACAGAATAGTCATATTCTTTCCTTCAGGTATATAAAGCTTCTATTTCATAGTAATTAGAAAAAGCTCAACTCTCAAACCATTATTCATTTTTCATATGTATATTTCTATTGAGGTATAATCTATATAAAATAAAGTACATGCATTTAGATGCACAATTCCACATAATTTAATTTTTAGTTACATGTACACAGTTCATATTGAGCACTTTTAACTTCTACATACCTAGCACTCCTGTCCACTTGCCCTCATTCTACAGCAAATCTATCTTTCAAATTTTTATGCCTTTTCATAAACTTAACAAGTGCCATTTGTGCGACCATGGGTCTGGAACTATCCTTTAGAACCTAGGTAGGTTCATTAGTGGATATCCAATTGAAGTTAGTCATATTCACTCTCCCAGAAATAGTTGACAGCCAATGAAATAGTTCATTGGTAGAGCATAAGAACCTATCAGATCCTCTACTGTCCATGACTCTTTGGTCCCTGAATGGTCTTGCATGGGCACAGTACAAGCATCAATCATTGGTTTGAGTTTCTGATAGTGGCTGGTATTGAGAGTACAGACAGAATAGCAGTTTTAGTCATTCACCCAGTCTTCTGTCTTTTATCCTATCCCCTCTTATGCACCTGAGTTTTGAAGGCTTTATCAAAATATCTTCTTTAGGGGTGAGCCTGCAACTGTCACTTTTTCTTAGGATTTTGGTCTGTCCTGAGTCTCTGCATTCATTGTCATTATAAGGAAAGGTTTGCCAGATTAAGGCTGAGGGTAGCTTTTATTCTCAGTTCTAAGGATAGGTCTGATAAACCCATATACCCATGTATCAGTCACCTTAATTTTCATAAGACACACTTCCACTACTCCCCCTAAATTAATTTGACAACTCTTTTCACTCAATTTTTCGTACCACATCAACAATCACCATTGTGCTTTTCTTACTCTAGATTAGTTATTACTTTTTCTTTTTTTGTGTGTGTGTGTGTATGTGTACTGTGGATTTCTGTAGGGGACAAAGGAAATTCTCATGTGTATTTTCATTCTGATACCATCTATTTCTTTTTTCTTTTGAGAGTCAATATCTCTCACCAGTATGAGGCCTGCTGGTTAGTTTGAGTTGGCTTACCAACAAACCCACCTGTCTTAGCCTCCCTGGTATTGGGACTACAACACTTGCCAGTGGGCCAAACACGTTTAGTAGGTACTGAGAATCAAACCTAGGTCCTCAAACTTGCACAGAAAGCACTTCACTGTCTGAATTCTCTCCCAAGCCCTAGATTTCTTATTAATGATCTGAAAAGATAAATATACAGAGATAGGCATTATGCAGTATTTGTGTATTTAAAATATTTTATTTGATATGAGTTTGAAATTCATATGATGCATATTGTTAATTTGTGTCTGTTGATGAAAAGTATCTCTTGAAAGAAATAATTAGAGATCATTACAGTGTGTTACCACTTTCTGTGCCTTGTTTCTGTCATGTTCTTTCTGATATGCTCTTTACAGAGAAATTTCAAAAGAGGTGTAATTGAACCATGGGAAAAGAATTGGGAGTTCCAAAATGAGAGAGAAGTAGTGTATTACAACAAAAGTAGACTATTTTGTCACTAGAGGTAGTCTGTTGGGGCTTCAACATTTCAGAATATGTGCGTGAAATTACCTGCACAAGCTAAGGATGCAATATACATTGCCATTAAAGCATCATCTTTGATGTGTTTCTACATTTCTCTTGGGTGGGCTAATTTTGATGCATGCTTTTAAGCTCCTATTTTTGCTTAAAATGTTTGTATTTTTGTTGTCTTGGATTTTGCTCCACTTTCCCTTGAATCAAGTCTGATACTGTTGGATCTACAGCCATTTTAAGGCCATTCTGTCAGAATGTCTGGGGATTGGATATGGATTCTTAAATGATCAACATGTTAAAATTGGTCAGCTTTTTTCTCATTGGTTTAGTATTTATAGAAATGCTGATGCTGGCCTTGAGGAGTGTCCTCTGAGACTAAAGTTTTCTAATCTAGATGGCTTTCTATATTTAGGATCAATGATGAAAAGTATGATGGCAAATCTTGGTTTTTAAGTTCACAAACCTGGAAAGAAGAAAGTTCAATTGAGAGTTGCCTCCATCAGATTAGCCTGTATGGTGTAGGAGGTTCTCCTTTCTATGTTTTGCTTTCATTGGTCAAATAAAGAAACTGCCTTGGCCTTTTGATAGGGCAGAACTTAGATTAGGTGGGTAAGACATCAACTGGATGCTGGAGGAAGAAGGCAGTGTGGCAGATGCCATGGATATCCTCTCCAAGACGGACACTGCTTAGATTCATGCCAGTAAGCCACAATCAAGTGATGATACACATTAATGGAGATGGGTTAAATGAATATGTAAGAGTTAGCCATTAAGAGTGGAGGGAGGGTGGGAGGAGGGGGAGGGAAATGGGAGGCTGGGAGGAGGCGGAAACTTTTTTTTCTTTTTCTCAATAAAAAATTAAAAGAAAAGAGTAACTCAAAAAAAAGAGGTTAGAACTAATGGGCTAGGCAGTGTTTAAATTAATACAATTTCTGTGTGCATATTTTGGGAGTTAATCTAGCTGGGTGGTGGGACGTAGCCCGCCGCTCCACATTACAACACCTGTAGACATACCTATGAAGGTATTTTATTGATTAATTAGGGATATAAATGGCTCCCCTTTTGTGGGTGGTACCCTAACTGGGCAGATGGGCCTAGGCCATAAAATAAAGTTGATTAAGCCATGAGAAAAAGTCAGTAAGTAACATTTTTTCATGGTTCATGTTCTGTCTCCAAGTTTTTGCCTTGACTTTTCTCAGTAACTATAAACTGTAAGTTGAAATAAGTTGTTTATTTTTGTTTGTTTATTTGTTTGTTTTGCCATGGTCTTTCTTATAGCAACTGAAAGAAAACTATAACAAGAAACCAGCAAAACTTTGGAAGATTTATTAAGTAATTTTCTTGATTGAGGACATAAAGATATATTGGAAGGATAATGTAGTCAATGTGACTAATGGGGCTCATGATAAAGAAAAGGGTGATTAGAGTGTAAGGCGATACTCTAAGCTTTAGCTGAGCCATGTATCTACAGTTGAAGTTTAAAATAAACAGCTCCTAGACTCTGTATTGGATTTGCAATAGACATTTTTACGGAGCTATTTATCTCTTTCTATGCTGGACAACCCTTTTCTGTATGGTTTCTCTTTTGTTGGTGAATACACTCACAGATTGAACACTGAAGTTTCCCTAAGTAGAATTAAAATGAATAGAGATGACTAGTATATGTTGCCACCCACCCGAACATTTCTAGGCTCCTGACTCTATAAGAATATTTATAATAAAATGGAAAGTCATATAACCTTGCCAAAGGTCTATCTAGAGAAAGGAAATGGCAACCTGCTTTAATTTATTACATCTCATTAAATATTCTAATAACATGAGGGTATTTTATTAGACACTGTTTTGAATGAAGAAACTAAATGATAGCGAGATGGCTCAATTGTCAGTATCAAACAGCTGGAAAACAGTAGAATTGAGACTGGACTCAGATATTCTGAGTGTAACTCTCACACTTCTTCATATCTCCTGATACAGATATTTTAAGAAATTGAAGATTTCCAACCAGATTTTGATAAATTAAGTACTCCATGGTCAGAAAGTGTATCATTAATTTAGCATGGAGTATCATCCAACTACCACTTAATCTTTTTGGTTATATGCAGTATTTTGGAAGATTGCTGAACAATTTGAAATAAAAGATTCTGTAAAACTACAAAGCTTTTCCCAAGGAGATAGGGTTAGAGAGTAAAGAAAGAAAAGTAATCAAAAAGAAGTATGTAATGAAGATGCTACATGGAAACCTGTTGATTTCTAGACTCATTTAAAATTAAAATATTAAACCATGAGAAAGTTGGAGTGTTTGCATTAATGTTTCAGGGAAGCAGTAGTCTAGTTTTCCCCACCTAGGCTTTGTCACATTTACAATGACTATAGAAGTTTTAAGTTTGATGGATAAGCTCTACATGATGTTTCTTTTTTATGGCTAAATTGAGTCTATTATTAATAATTTTCATTTATTTTACACTAGCTCACAGTTGCCCCTCCCATTCTATTCCCTTCTCCTGCCTCCATCCTACCTCCACCACCACCATTCCTCCTCTGTCTCAGTTCCAAATGGGGCAGGCCTCCCATTGGCTTCAACAAAGCACAGTATACCAAGCTGAGGCAGGACCCAGCTCCTCAGCCTGCATCAAGGCTAGCGAAACAACCCAGAATTGGGACTAGGTTTCCAAAAGCCAGCTGAATTGTTAGCAACCGCACAAACAGACCAGGCTACACAACAGTCACACACTTGCAGAGGGCTTAGGTCCATCCCATGCAGGCTTCCTAGCTGTTGATCCAGAGTCTTTGAGCTCCAATGAACTCTGGGCCTGCTGTCTTTGTGGGTTCCCATCATGACCTTGACTCTTACAATTCCTCTTCCCTCTGCTCAACATTATTCCCAGACCTGGCCCAGTGCCTGGCTGTGGATCTCTTCATGGGCTTTGATCAGTTACTGGATGAAGGCTCTCTGATGGCAATTAGGATAGTCACCAATCTGATTACAGGGGAAGGCCAGTTCAAACTCCCGCTCTACTATTGGTAGGGTCATCCTTGTAGATTCGTGAGGGTTTCCCTGGCACCAGGTTTCTCCCTAATCCCAAAATGCCATGCCCCATCTAGACATCTCTTCATTTTAATCCCCTTCCATCCTGTCCCAACCCTCCCATCCTGATCCGTCATGTTACCACCTCCCAAACTCCAACCGCCAACCTGCCCCCTCCCATTTTACCCAGGAGTTCTCTTCTATTTCCAGAAGTTTCTTATTGTCTCTATAACCCCATCAAAATGATTTATACCCAGCCAATTTCAGTGTCATATACCAAAGAATGATTTGCCTGGAGTTAGACTGTTTCCATTTTTATAT
>NW_004949132.1:3463916-3467384 GCF_000317375.1 Microtus ochrogaster | reverse complement strand
ACTCTAATCTCGTATAATAAAATGTTTATTACTTATATAACTTTTCCAATTCACAAAAAATGCATGTAGATAAATATTCTCATTACACCTTACTAAAATTTTATATAATATTAATATTATTTCAGGTGTCATATGTAGATGAATACCTACTTTTACATAGACATCTGCATAATATGCATACATGTTTCCTTTGCATTTTCATATGCCTTTGCTTTCTACTTCTCTCTTTTCTACTGTCAGATAACTCACAATAACTCATGCTTACCCTTAATACTCCATATTTTTCTTATTCTTATGTAAATATACAGGTAATCCCTTGGGCATTTTGTCTTTATTTTCAACAAGATTATATGTATTTTTTGTATCTTGCTTTTATAAATCAAAAATACCTTTGAAACTATTCCTATTCGTCTTGGACAAAAGTGATGTGTTACTGCTAATTGCTAGATAATATTCTATTAAGTGAATATATAGTAATTTATTCAGTCCTTTCTCAAGAGTGAGTACTCTCTAGCTTGTTTCAGTATTTTGTTTTTATTTTGATCACCATAAAGAATGCTGACATAGACATGTTTGTGCATGTGGTTTTTAATCACTATGGCTGATTTTCTAGGTGCTGATAATCTATGTGATTGAACTATTAATGTACTTCCTATGTTTTTAAATTTGATTAAAATAGAATCTTATAATACAAGCATTTTTTATCTTATCATTTAACATAGTGTTTTAAAGATTCATCAATATTTATAGCATATACAAGCATTACATTTATTTATGTTTTTAAATGATATGTCTTACATGGCTTTGGTTAACCATTCATTGATCAATACTGTGTTATTTCTACTTTGATGCAATTATGAACAATGCTTCTATAATCTTTGTTTACAAGTTTTTTATTAATTTTCTTGGATAGATCTAGGAATTTGAATGCTGAGTCATGTGGTAACTCCTTTAGAATTTCTAGAGAACTGTAAAACTGGTTAAAAACCAAGTGAATTCATTGTACAGATTCAGCATTCAGAAATACACGAGGATTCCATTTTTTTACATAATTATAGCTCATGTTAAATTGTTTACTAATTTTGAGAAGTCTGTGAGAATGGATGAGTTGTGAGAGGGAATGGCATTTTATTTTCAAAATATATTTCTTAAAAATAATAAATATGTCAAAAATCCATTCTCCAAGTTTTAAAATTGTTTCTTTTACTTTTTGAGAGTAGAGTATAATAACATCATTTCTTGTTTCTCTTTCTTCATTACAAACCCTCCCCCATACCCCTACTTACTCTTTTTCACATTTTAATTCATTAATTGTTGAAATGTATGTGTGTGTGTGGTGTGTGTGTGTATGTGTACAAGCTGCCACTTGCTGTTATTGTCAATGCTTCTAGTAGTACAGAAAAAGGATATTAGTTAATAGCTCATCATGTTTGCTTTGCACTTATCCCACGAAATATTTGTGATATTGAACATATTTTTATGTCTTTGTTATTTCTGTATATTTATTACTTTAACATATATATATATATATATTCAAATCCTCCATTTAGTTTTAAATCTGTTAGTTGTACTATTGCTGAGTTTCAAGATATTACTATACAATCTGATTAATAGAACCTCATCATAATTATGTTTTAAAAGCATCTTCCCAACTGTAAAGTATATTTTCATGTTTCTTGATATTATTTGGCAATAATATCAATCATAACAAGAGGAAATTTATATATTGTTTGTGGGAATTTAGACAAGTCAGCCAGTATGGAAGTGAAAATGGAGGTTGCTCAAAAAAAAAAAGAACATGAAACTACCTAACTGTAGCCCTTCTGTGTATATAGCAAAGGAATCTAAGTCAACATACAACAGAGATATCTGTACATTAAGTAGCCAAATATAGATGAACAGATAAAGCAAATGAAGTATATTCACATGGTAGAATTTTGTTCAGCTATGACAAAAAGAATAAAATTATGTTACTTGCAGGAAAATAAATGTAGCTGACAAGCATTATGTTAAGTGAAATAAGCCAGACATAGAAAAATAAATATCACAGGTATTAATATGCAGAATCTAAATGAAAATGCATCTATACTAATATATTACTAAATTAGAATTGAGACTATATTGAATGGAGAAAAAATTTAAAAAGAGGTGAAAAGAGTAACTGAGGACAATGTGATAAAAGACACATATTCCTTGTCTTTCTTATATACACAACCTAGATTAATTCTATTTATCTAAATGGCAAGAAAACAGAAGGAACAGTAGCTGCGTTAATCTGTGGGTGGAGAGATACAAACTTAAAGGCCAGTTTGATACTCTTAGATATTTAGCTGGAGAATCGTGGTAGACTCAGCCTTGAGGCCTCTTAGCTTCACAACTGTGATAGGATTTATTATAAAACATACTTATGCATATGTAATTATTATAGCAGTAGGTTTGCATATAGCATTTTCAGAAGCATTTAATGTTAGTTATCCCTACTCTTATTTCACTCTCTACATTGCTTTTTTATACCTCATCCTACCTAATCATTTCTATTTCATTGTATCCCCTTTTTCCCTATACACCACCATTCTGTCCCCCTTTTTTGAAATCTCCCTCCACCCCTCATAGCTTCATACTTGCTTCCTGCCTACTGTGGATACTTTAATTTGCCCATATATCCCACCTAAAGTTTCAAATCAAACATCTTACATATGAGAGAGAATATGACCTGGTTGTTTTCTAACCCTGGATTATCTTAATCAGAATGAGGTGTTTTTTCTAGCTCTATTCATTTTCCTGTGGATTTCATAATTTCTTTACAACTGAACAATATTCCATTTTATATATGAATCATATTTTCATTACCCATGTATTGGATGTTCCTTCCAGGAGGTGGCGTTGACTGATTACACATTCAATACTCTGCTTTATCTTTTTTTCCTACTGGATTCTAGGTATTTGGAGATGAGATCACCAGTTTCTGTTTTTCTGTTTTCAGCTATTTGAGGTTCTGGTAGGTTGCATGCCTCATGTGTCAGTAACTCTGTAGTGAATGTGATGCACCATCTATCCCTGTAGTACTAGGAATTAGCCACAGTACCCCTCTCTTGTTGAAGTATGTAAACAATTTCTCTACATGTTTTCTTCTTAATTAATATCATGGAAGAAAGTTTTGGGCGACTTCTTCAATTTCTTTTTTGATTTTTATACATCCTAGTGACTTGGCAATCATTATCTATTCAGGCATAGTAGCCCATACTTAAAATGCCTTCACTCAGAACACAGAGAGGCAGGGTGATCATGATTTCAAGGCAAATCTAGGCATCATAAATTTAAACTTTTTGAAGTGAAACTATATTTTAAATATAACCACAACAAATTTCAATGTTTTGTCTATTTTCAATTTTCATTTGAAGGTCTATAACATATGGTTCATGTACCTACTCTGTACAAGGGAAGGAGAAATTTCCCGAGTTAGGCATT
>NW_004949132.1:3410849-3463816 GCF_000317375.1 Microtus ochrogaster | reverse complement strand
TGTGTCTGTGTGTGTGTGTGTGTGAGAACCAGAAAGGTTTCTATAAACTGAAATAGCAGAAGTTGAACTTCAGCTTCATAGAGAAACAAAAATAAAAATGGTGGGTGGATTTCTTGCCTTCTAGTGGTTTGGCTTCTTTTTACAGAAGCAACCAACAAATATATTTATATTAAGGCTTCCATAGTCTTTTTTTTTTTTTTTCTCCAAGGCTGGTCGATAATGTGAAATACAATAAAACTGCACTTTTCTGTGGACTGAATCAAGCCTCTGGCAGCTCATATATTGGAGTCATACCGCCCACATGATGGTATTTGGAGATGGGGTGTCTGGGAGATATTAGGTTTAGAAGAGGTAATAGTGAGATTATAAAAATATGAGAGAGAGCGTGCTTTTCCCCTGCCGTATGAGGACCCAGCAAGAAGGCAGGCAGCTGTCTGTGTGCGCTGAAGCAAGCTCTTCTGTGAACATGCCAAGTCCTCACGCCTCAAAAACTTTGAAATCAACTCCTGTTGTTCCAGTGTCTGAGAAGTCAGGTCTGGCAAAGACACACACCATGTGATACGATGTCACAGACTCCTGGTCTATGACACAAAAGTTGTTATACATCAGGCAGGCCTTATTATTATTGTTTTTTTGTACTTGATACTTCAGAATATGAACACGTTAAAGGTCTCAAATTTTATAGGCTTCTTTTGAGTAGACTTTTTCAAGACCTAACACTCCTTTTCTAGAGAAGACTAGAGACTTAGTTGCTCTGGGAAACTATTTCTGTAGCAAGCTTTGCTTTTTTTTTCTTATAATCAAATTATAGTTTTATTTTTCCTAAATTATTTTTAAATTAATTTATTATATTATTACTTAAAAAATTACCAATCTAAATTCTCCCTCCCCTCCTTCCACTCTTCTCCCTCTCCCTTCACAGACCCTCCCACCCCACCCTCTCCAATCCTAAGAGAGGGCCATGCACTCTTGAATCCAGATACACATGGGCACAAGTGCCCAGTTACGTTAGAAAATCAAGTAGTTTATAATTGAGATCTAAGAGGAAAAGAAAATTTACTGTGTTCTCAGAATCTCCACCTTCCCCAAATTCCATTAACCAGATAAGTTCATTAACAGAACATATGTGTTTAGTATGCACAGTCTCACACAGTCTAAATAAATATTCTCTGTCTCAGATACAACATTTGGAGTAATTAAGCAAAAAGTGTTTGGGAAAATCAATTTGTGGCTGATAAATTAATTGCAGATAATTCAGCTAATTCTATGGAATATATTACTTATCGGAAACCATGTTGAGAAAGTCATCTGCTTGTTATAGTAGTTAATTATTTCAGTATTGTAACTTGAAACTTTTATCTCTTATAAGTAAACTAGTATAAACTTGTCTCTCTGACTGATAAGAAAATTAATGCCTGGAGAGCTGAATAAGTAGGGACAGAGCCAAAATTTAAAATTCCAATCCTTAGGTTTCTATGACAATATTCTTTCTGCTGTTACACTTTGAGAATGAAAATTATCAAGCCATAAAAGCTAAATAGAGGATTATCAAAAATCATTTGAAAGATTAAAGACTTACCAGTAATGTCAAAAAGGGATTAACAGCTACCTAAACTATTCTTGTTTTAGATTATAAAGATAAATCTAAGATGCATTTTCTATGTATGTCACGGTTCCATATAGTTGTACAGTTGTATATAAGTTGAGTAATAAAGATACATAACTCAGTTTACACATGTGAAAGAATATTTAGGTGATTAACAGGGATAAATTTATAAATTTATGTCATCCTTCCTCTTTGGAGAGTTTAGATAGTTAGACAGACAGACAGACAGACAGACAGACAGACAGACAGACAGATAGATAGATAGATAGATAGATAGATAGATACATAGATACATACATAGATACATAGATATAAATATATTTTGGGTTTTCGAGGCAGGGTTTCTCTGTAGCCTTGGAGTCTGTCCTGGAAATAGTTCTTGTAGACCAGGATGGCCTTGAATTCACAGAGATCCACCTGTCTTTGCCTCCAGAGTGCTGTGATTAAAAGTGTGTGCCACCACTGTCCAGCTGAGTACTTATATTCTAATTGAATGTCATTATTACAAAAATAAAAGTCTATCTCTCTGGTCTAAGACTCAATACTATAGATATCATTAGTGTTTAGATACTAAGGAAAATATAGGTATGGTGGTACCCTCTTTTAATCCCAGCACTTGTGAGGTTAAATATTAAAATTTCCATTAATTTGAGGCCAACATAGACTATACAGTTTCAGGCCATTCAAGATTACCTAGAAAGATACTGTTTTTGCAAAGTAGGTAGATATTAAAACCTTCAAAGAGAATTCTAATTTAATTGGTCTTATAAAAGCATCATGATCAAATCACTTTGGGGATGAAAGGAATTATTTGACTCATACTTCCACGTCATAGTCTGTCATTGAGAGAGGTCAAGGCAGGAATACAAGGCAGGAACCTGAAAGAGAAAACATAGAGGAATGCTGCTTACTGGCTTGCTCACAGAACAATGCTTATCTTGCTTTCTCATACAACCTAGGACTTCCTATCAAGGGAATGATGCTGCCTACAGTGTACTGTGCCCTTCTACATCAATTACTAATAAAGACAATCTCCCACAGGCAAATCCAGAGGCAAATCAGATCTGAGCCAAGCTTCAATTTAGGTGACTCTAGGCTGTGTCAGTTTGACAGTCAAATAATCAGGAGATACTTAAAGCACTCTGTGAGTTTCATCCACCAAAGGCTTGCCTAAATTAGAACAGCTTAAATGTTGAATAGAATCATAATTAAGATACCTGTACATTTGTTTGTTCAATTTTGAAAACTTTGGGGACTGAAAAGGGGCAATATTGTTAATCATATTTGGGCAGCAGGTTAGAAGAAAGACTGTTCCAGTAAAGAAGAAAGAGAAATATTTTATATTCAAGAAAGCAAAGAAGAGAGTTCAGAGGGAATCCAAATTAGGTTAAAGATTATAGATAAACTACTGGTACAGAAAAATAATGATTCCTATATGGAACAATTAAAAACATGGATAAGAAAAGGCCTTGGATGTTAGGTTACGGACTTTTCTTATATTTCTATGAGCCATTGCAGTAAGGATGAACTTTAATTTTTTTAAAAAAGCAATGCATTCTGAACACTAAAAACGAGAAGAGTAAGTCCATAACAGTATATACTGTCTTCATACCAATTGTTTACTTAAGGTTTTTGTACAGGAATGTGACATGATGAAAGTGTTGTTTTAGAACACTGAATGCAGTAGTGATGTACAGAATCAATGAAGAAGAAACAGGACAGGTGCCAAGAAATTTTATTCATGTGCATGCAAAAGGATAAGTAATAAATATTTCAGTTTGTGTAGAAAACAAAGCTTCTGCTCTAACTTCCAGCTTTCCTATTACAGCCTCAAATCAACATTAGTCAACGTGTGAGCAAATGAATGTGGCTGTGTGCCAACAATACTTCATTTAAAAACACAGACTAAGGAAATGATTTGTCCTGTGGGTGAGAGTTTTCTTATACCTGATCTAGAGTTTAGGGCGATGATAGCATGGTATATTTAGTAGAGCAGACCATTAGGCTGGGTATACTGATAACAGAAAATAAAATAAAATCACATATACACACGTGCACGCGAACACACACACACACAAACACACACACACACACACACACACACACACACACAAAATGTTAAGGAGTTACAGTTTTCTGAATAATTTAGACCAAAATCCATTTGTACCTGGCTGAAAGAGACAAATATTTAAGATAATGTATTTTTACCTGTATTATGAAGAGCACTTCTCCTCTTTGTTTCCTTTGAATACAGTTTAATCCTTGAAAGAATATGCCAGTGCCCATAAAGAAGGGTACTAACATGAACAAAGCACAAAATTAGCTCAGTAACTTGGTGCGGGAGAATTTGTCTGTATTCTGTCAATTATATTTTAAATAAACACTGATTGGCCAGTCAGGTCAACCAGACAGGAAGTAGAGGTAGGGCGATGAAAACAGGAGAATTCTAGGAAGGAGGAAACCTTTTCCTCCCAGTCCTGCCCAGATCACGGAAGAAGCAAGATGTAATCTACCCAGCTGAGAAAGGTACCAAGCCATGTGGAATAATGGGTTAATATACGTTGCAAGAGCTAATAAGAAGCCTAAGCTAACAGGTCAATCAGTTTATAATCTTATGGAGATCTCTACGTGATTTTCTTTGGGGCTTATCGTCTGTGGGAACTGGGCAGGGCATAAACCCCAACGAGCTCATGTAACTCATGTAACTTAAACACTGTAACTTAAACAGATAATATGTAATCAGTTTAGTGAAAAATTTTACTGAATTGTTTATGAATTCAATGAGTGTTTATGAAAACCCTGCTAAGAACTAAATCAGTGGATTCAGAGGGGTTATGTAGTATATAAAATTATACATAGAACATAGATGAAATAGCTGAGAATTAAAGAATTTGTTGGAACCAATAGTCCAAGCTACAACAGTGCTATTTTTTTAAGAGTGGAAATCTTCCTAGGAGGAGGTTAGAGGGAAAAGATTTTACGAATCCTTTGATGTGTTGCGTATACACAGCATACTCCTCTCAAGGAACAAGTAAAAGCATTTTTGAACAAGGGCTTACTGAGCATTATATAACAGAAAATGAACCAAAGGGGAAAAGGGATGTAGGAAAGCTTGCTAATACCAAATGTAGTAGAGGTTGAAAATCAGATATCCTTAAAGCCTGACTGTGTGCAAAAATGATATCATCAAGTGTCAATCAAGTGTGATTCACAAAATTATGAGTAAGAAAGAAGGGTGAGACATAAACTCTGGCAATAAAAGAAATCTCTTGGATTTGGGTAGATAAACCAATCCACAAAATATTTGCTAAACAACTGTGAAGACCTAAGCTTTAACCCCAGCATCCAGGGGATGTGTAAATATACTTTTGCAATCACAACATGTGGTAAAAAGAGACAGCAGGAGCTCTATAGAGACCTCTGTTCAAACAGCCTCATCTAATTGGCAAGTCCCAGGTTTTAGTGAGAGGTCGTGTTTCAACAAGAAAACTAATGTGGGTGCTCCTAAAGAATGATACACACACACACACACACACACACACACACACACACACACATTTCTTTTAAAAGTAAAGTGTTAAGGCTCCATAATGTTGTTCAGTCCATGGTTAAATAATGGGTGTAAAAGTCAATGAATTTATACAAATGGTATTGGATACTCTAGTTAGTGTGAATGGGTTCTCCAAAGAACTCGGTTTTTGAGATCTTTTAAATTTTTCATTTCACTATCCAGAATATGGTAAAGTCAACATGAGTGATGCAAGGTGGTAGTGCTGTAATTCTTGTTCATTTTCACCTTATTTACATTATCTGTAGCAGTTTGCTTTTTTTTTCCAGATTTGCTGTTGTTGCTTTGCTTTATTTTTTTTAAAGTCATACTGGGGTTACAAATAACTTTTTTTGTAATAAAGCTCACCAGGTCCATAGCATTAAATTGGAGGACTACAGCATCAGATTTTAGCAGGGTAGTTTAAAGGTCTGTATAGAATCAACCTGTCATTATCTGATATTTTAACAGCATTGTTTAGTGGAAGCAATTACTGAAAAGCATTATTAACATCAAAAATAGCTCTCTTACTGCATTTCCTTATAGGATACAAAATACAATTTCACCATCAGAAACAAAATAGATAAAAATGGCTCAATTAGTTCACAGCAGCAAATGCAGAGGGTCGGAGGAGTAATGTTCATAATAAAATGGGAGGGCAACAGAGGAATGCAAGGAAGGAAGACAGTAAAGTTTTGATATAATTCTTGGCACATCTATGTAAGTAATGTTTCTTTTCCTGTATCCTCCCTAGTCCCTCCTGGCCTTATTAGGTGACAAGCTGATACATTATAGTATATAGTGCCAGTGACTAATAATAGCTTTAATGTTCTTTTACTCTAGAGAGCATTTGCATTAAGAAGGGACTTTTGACATCTCTCAAAGAAAAATTTCTAGAATTTTGTAACTCAATGGAAATTTAGAGATATAAGGAGGATAAATCTATTGCATGCCTCTCCAGGTCACATTTTGGTGTCTGTTACCTATTCTACATATGTGTAAATGCAACATAGAATAATTGAATCATTAGCTCTGCTATACTAGAAGCATCATGTTTTATTAGCATACACTCATTAAACAAAATAGTGGCTTTCATTATGACCCTTTCATAGTGTATATAATATATTTGATCATTTTCACTCCACATTCTCCTCTCTAATTTAGTCCACCTCCCACTAGCTCCCTTCCTTTTCTTAAATATAATAGTCTCCCTTATTCTTTGACATATTATTTTTAATCTAGTAGAATCATAGCTTTTAGTCAATGGTTAAAATCATAACTCAGCTACTGTGAACTATGACTACATATTGAATCACTTGTGATACCTTAAATAATAAGATGATTGGTACTCATCTATAGAAATTCTAATTATGTTGGTCTTGAGTAGATCCTCAACACTGGTGTTTTCCACAAATTCTTCATGAGATTTAATGCCTTAGATAATAGAGAAGAATTAGTCTAATCTTAGACTCCCAGGTTTAGAAGATGTCTTCCAACTCATAAAAACATAGATTTTAATTCTCTCTCGCTTTCTCTCTCTCTCTCCCTATTCCTCTTCCCCTCCCTCTGTCTAAGTGTATGCAAATATAAGTGAAGTAAAGCCTCCTGGATTCACATTTTTGTCAATAGGTATTTGGTTTCCAGGCCGTCCATTCTGATTTGGACAAACAATAAAGGGGCTCACCCTTGGGAAAGGCTGGTTATTCTTCCAACAGTCATTAGTTCCCTGTAGTTCTTTGTCTAGGGGTGAACCATTTAAGAACAAAACCTCCAAGATCAGGCACTGGAAACTTCCCTTTGAATGATTGGTGACAGTAGTCCAAGTGATTCCATAAACAATATAGATTATTGATGTAGCCCTCTGTTGCTTCTCAGAAGTTGAGCTTCGGTCCCTATTGCCGAAGACATGGAATTCATAGAAAACAAGACTCAGATGATTCAAGCTGGATCTGACATGAAAGTATCTTTACTGTGGTTCAACTTTCAGTGTTCTAGATAGTGCCCTGCCAGCTGCCAAAGTAGGGAAGCAACTAAAGAGCTGCAATACCTGTGAAACACAGCAAGTACCAGCATGGAAAGATATGTATAAAGGTGAAATAAGTGAAATTCCCATGTTGATGGTAACCAACAGCTGTCTAATTGGACTTACTCACTTATCAGGAGGAAAATCATGCCTACTTCTGGAAATCTAGCCAGATTCTTTGGGCTAGTAAGTTCACAGACTTTGAAAAAGAGTCCACTACCACCATTTTACTAGATCAGTATAATTACTTACTACATTCTAAATCTTATTCTTTTTTTTAAACTCACAGATAAGTGTAGCTACAATCCTTTATCAAAGAAACTTCCTTTTACAGCAAATGCAGACTATCTTATTTATGCAGCCACTTTTAGGAGAGACTTTCACATCAGGCTTCCTGTTATTCTTGTTCTCATAAACTTTCTGTCTCCTCTTTCACAAAGTTCCCTGAGCTGCAGATGCAGGAGCTCTGATGCAGATGTATCCATTGAGACTGGGAATCACACAAACTCCTGTTCTTTTGCATTGTTTCTGGTTGTGTTTGGATAGATTTCTGTTTTGACAGTGCCTATTTCTTCTTCCATCCTATTTACTGATTGCTTTTAGGGTTTAATTACCTCATTATTTACTGTTTTCTGTTTCATTATATTTTGATAGATAAGTTAAATTGTTTATTATCCTATACTAGTGTCTTTTTAAATATCCTCTTTAACCCTTAGGATCAGTCTCAATGAATGCTTGTAAGAATTCTATAAAAAGACTTTCTATGATCAAATTGTTTTGAGAAATGCAAAGATATAAATTATTTCTTTACTTGATGAAAGATTTTTCAGAGAATTCAGTGTACAAATTGCATATTATTAATCTCTAAGGATATTTATAGTCCTTCTGAACTTTGACATGGATATTTTTTTTTAAATGGAGCATCCCAGGACTAGCGTATTGTAAAACATACTTCAATATGGTTGGCATTGATAACTTGGTCACTACCATAACTGTTAAAGTAACAAGTGTAGTTTGGAAATCATAATAATGAGTGGTAGGAAACTGGATGAGGAGGAGTGTCTTTTCACTTTGCTTGTGTTTAGTATTCAAGCCTTCCTAATCTTTCCCTTTATATGTAAACATTAATCTCCTGCTATTGCTTGGATGTCATGTCTTCCAATGGCTCAAGTGTGAAAGGATTATCTACCAGGCTGGTAATATTGGTGAAAACTTTAGTAGATAGGGCCTTAGGGAAAATCCCTAAGTAATATTGTAAATGTAACTTTACAAATGATTCGAAGACCATGGCATCTAACAATACCGAATTCTGTAGAGAATGTGAAAGTAAATATATATATATTGTTGATGGGAAAGAAACAGTGCATGACAACTTATCTAAAAATAAATAAGTAAATAATAAATTAATAGATTGCGTTTGTTTCCATTTTTAATATTCCAAATCAATTAGGTAATTACTGCTATTCTTTTAATCTGCTTTATTTCTGTTCTGCCTACAAGAAGAGAACCCAGAATCAATAAATAAATCAGAAAGCAACTTACATATAACATAGAAAATGTGGCATAAACCAACTATAGTTGGATTGCTTACCATTAGAAAGAAATTTCCCCACTTTTGAGATACCAGGATTCAACTATGCTGTGATCCTAAATAATATCTGAAAAGAGATAACATGTGGGAATGTTGTATGCACTTTAATTGACTCCTTATTATAAGTGCTATTGTCTTTTTTCTGTCTAATCATTAATAATATAACACAAAGTTCTTATCTATCTTATATGACTAATGTTGTCTATGTTATTTATTCAAAATTCTGACTTTATATCACATCCAACTGTTTTTGATAATGTATTTCTTAATTTAAAGCTCAGGAAAATCCTAATGGTTCAGGGTGAGGGGCTTTCAAGGAAGATGAGACAGAATACTCTGGTATAAATGGTTTAAAAGGAAATTCTGGAGCAGGAAAGATTAAATTGGGGTGGGAGAACAAGGTAGAGGAATGAGTACTGGGAGAGATAATTAACAATAAAAGCTTTTTAGAAATAGTCATATGGAAGCAAAGACTTTAGAAGTTTTCTAAAACATGTGCACACATACATATAAATAGTTAAATTGGAATTGCTGTATAATGAGGCAAAAATACTCCTACTAGACACTATATGATAACAAATAAAAGGAATGATATTAGAAACTGAGTGACTTCTCTTAAAGTTGCAAGTCAGTGTGAAACCAAAGACCCACATGCTCTATAACTTAGTGGCAAGACCCTACTGCTAAAGCCACCACATACTTGAGTCATAGAATATGGAGAAGTTAATCTTGTACTGACTTGGAAGCTTAACCCTTACTGTCTAGCTTTTAGAAAGAAGGAAGATATTATAGGCCAGGAAAGTAGAAAAGTAATTATCAATCTTCCTCAGCTGTGAATCCTGTTAACTACAGTAATTATTGTCCTTGCAAGATATGCAATAGTGGCATGAACTCATGGAAGTAACGAACTACTTTTTGCTTAGATCTAAGTTCTACTCCAAAAAATAAAAGCCATACCTGGCATCATCATTGATCCAATAACTTATGACTAGACAGGTCATAGGACACAAAAGAAGAACATGCTACTATTACTCTGCTAAATGGACATAGTATTAAACCAGCTCCTAATGAGTTATTTCTGTGCATATAGATGAATGCATTGATCACCTCTCATCAGAGAAGCAACTGTTTATAATGGACAATAATTAACACAAAGACTCACAACTGGTCAAGTTGCATCAAATAAGAGATTGCAGAATGCTAAGTCCTGAACGGAGAATATATACTACACTTCCTTCTCCCAATGATAAAATATAATTGCAGAATAAGGTGCAGGACTATAAAAATCAGAGTGGTATATAACAGTATCTAGACACAGCAGAAAAATACTATATATACATACACATGTGTATGTGTATATGGAACCAATATATGTGTATATATAGTACATGTATACATATAACATGTATATATGTATATGATATGTATATATATATATGAACTCACAGTGGCTGTAAAAAACATGTACCAGGCCCATGAAAGTCCAAGTTAGACCAAAACTCAGCATGGATAGAAAAGTTGGGCATAAAGTCTTAGTCCTAGCTTAGGAGCTGTCAACAGAGAAGGGATCAATTTTCTCTTGAGTGTATTCCCTGATAACTCAACCATTCTCCAATGGAAAGCTATATATCCAAGAATATTTGAACAACACAAATTGGCCTGGAAGTTAGGTGCGTAGGTAGAAAGGGAATCTGGGTGTCAAGGGTGAATATAGTCAAAACACAGTGTACTAAATTATATATGTGAAACACAGGGCTGTACTGATAGGTCCTACCATTGCAGAGGACCAGTTTCAACATCCACTTCACACAGCAGACAACCTTCTATAACTCCAGCTTCAATGTATATACCTTCTTTTTGGCCTTGATAGGTATTGCACTTGTGTCCACAAACTTGCCTCCTTACATTCACATAATTGAAAATAAAATACGTTTTTAAAAGAGAGATGATTAGCCCATTATACACCTAAAAAGGTTCAGCCTCACTACCTATCAAAGAAATAGAAATTAAGACTACTTTGAGATTCTATCTGACCCCAGTCGGAATGGTACACATTTAGAAAACAAAAGTACTGGCAAGAATATGGACATAAAGGATCCCTTCCCTGCTGCTGGTGGGAATGTAAACTAGTCCAGAAATGAAGGAAGCCAGTATGGATGTTTTTCAAGAAACTAACACATATAATAGGAGCAACACTCAATGAACTCAGCAAGTTGTTCTTATAATGTGTATATGTGATATATTTTATGTATTCTGCATATATTATATAGAGTATATATTTAACAATAATAAACAAGGAATAATAAGGCATGAATTTGAGAAGGAGGAAGGAGAAATGGAAGGAACCAACCTAGTTGTCCAACAAGAAAGCATTGAATAAAGAAAATATAATATGTCTACCCAATGCAATTTCTTTCAGCCATAAAGAATAAGGTTGTGTCATTCACAGGTAAAGAGATGATTCTGACAGATATCTTAATAAATGAATAAGCCAATCTCAAAAAGCAAGACCTCATTTATTTTCTTTCATTTGGGGCTCCTAGATTTGATATAGGTACATAAAAGCACAGATGTATAAATAACGTGAAAGCTGAAACAAAGTCATCTAGGACAACAAAGGAGAATTAATAGGAGGAAAGGAGAGGGAAAGGGGGAGATAATAGGGCATATCTTGAGAAAATGCTCAAAATATGTTATATACAAGCAAGAAAATGGCTTTAGATTATCAAGTATAGTGAAAAAAGTTGTCTTCACTTGTTTATGTAAAAGAAATCTTTGTGTCTCTCTAGTATTTCAAAAGAAATGAATGTTTTAAAGAGAACATCCTGTGCCTTAGAATTTTCTTCCTTCAGAAGTAATGGGTAGCTTGGAATACAGCAACATTTTACCATGTTGCTATTTGAGCTAGAAAACAGTAGGGGTTTTTTGAACTTCCAGTTACAAACTCAACCTTGTATCAGAGAAAAAGGTGAGGTTTAATGCAATAGAAAGAATTTGGCAAGGTTAATGGGCCTGAGCATCTATTGTTAAACCCTCTCAGAGTTTCACCCTTGGGAAGTCTAGCTGGCAATGGTCTCCTGTCCAGAAGTGCAGATGAGAGCCTGAAAGGCTACAGCCCACTGTTGCTGTAAATGACTAACCCCCACTGAGTCCTTACATTTACCAAGAATGCATTAGGGATTCACATCCATTATGTGATGGAAATGTTGCTTGTCTGTTGACACTTCTTGGGTCTCTGAAAACTAGCCATGCCTCTTCCTCAGCCAGGAGGAAACAAGTCTGCACAAAGAAAAGTACATTTGACAATCGATGGAAAAATTACTCATCTTCTCCTCTAATTCAAAGTTACTTAAACAGGTTTTCAATGATTATTAATTTCTCATGTAACCTTGGCAGAGTGGGAGTTTTTAATAAAAACAACCTCATTTTAGTAACTTCACTAATACAAGAAAGTATTCTCCTCACAGCAATAAAAGGGGGGAAGGAAAAGAAATGAACAAAAGCTAAGTGGTAGGAGTAGCATGTGAAAAAATATTAATTTCAGCCCAAGGAGGAGAATTAAAACTGAAACCGCAATATGGCTATGGAGGGCACCTACATTTTCTCTGTTATTTAGACTTGAGAACGGAGAGAGGGCAAGAAGAAAAAGAGGTTTTGACTACACCGTGTAAGAGGAGCTTAGCACCCTTCTTTCATGGCTACAAAACTCACCCCAATATATGCTGCTCAGGTTCATTACCTGGCACCGTACATACCTTCTTGCTTCTAAAAGAAAAAGGAAAACTAAAAAATGGTAAAGAATAGTTATTTATTTTCTCTTTGACCAAGAAGGGAGCACAACCTATTTCCTGCCTATTGCACCTGGGGAAACTTACAATGTTTCTGAAAGGATAGGAACCAAGCCTGGAGATAATACAGATTTATCTGTGAGACACTTGCAACACTCTTTTTCTGGGGAGGAAACTGTTGGAGCTTGGGTTGCTGTTTCTGTCTCTGTTTTTAGGTTTTCTCAATTCTCAGCAGGGAGAGGTATATGTTTTTCTGTTTAGAATTTAAACTGTCCCTTGTGTTCTGTCAGTGCCCCTGCCCATTCCCTGTCAGCATGGGGTCATGTCTGTAATTCTTTTGGAGCCTGAGATACTTCTCTAAGAGTTGAATTTACAGGGAATCCTTCAGAAATTGAAGTTTCTTCTTATTTCCAAACAGTCCCTTGCTGGTCTAGTGAGCTGACTTAGAAAACAATTAAAGAGAGTTAATGGGCATGATGTTGTCAGAACTGCAAAAAGTTTAGTATTTTTCCACACCAGTGTGGGATTCTCCTAAGCCTTAATTGGCTATTTGTTTTGAGGCAGGAGAATAAGCCTCAGAATAAGGTCCTAAAGGCCTTGCCCTAAAGCCATACAAAATTAACATAAAAAATCCAGTTGCCAAGAGGAAGGCTACAACATGGCTTCCCAGGTGGTCTAAATGTCACCGGTACTCCTGAGTGTCTGAGGGTGACCTATGGCTCATTATAAATACACACAGCCTTGTGTAGACATTTAAGGTCCTAAAAATATGCTATGTATAATTGTCTAAAACTACATGAAATAGAGCATGCTAAATGTCTATGCTATACAAATGAGCCAAAAAGCCCATGCAATGTTATATAAAAACCCTAACTTTGCCCAGCATGGCATTTGTGTTGCTCATCTCTTCTGTTGCTTCATCCTGGTTCCCAACCTGGAACTGTATCTTGAGCAAAACTGGCCTGCTTCTCTTGCACCTGTGTGTTCCTTCTCAGCTCCTTTCTCAGGGCAATAAGAACGTGTACCCTTCCTGTGGTTGAACCCTTTAGACTCAAGAATCAGTCTATATCTATCCAACATACTAGAATATAACCTCGAGTTAGTCCAATGAGTACTCTTTCCACCAAGATGTCTGCCTGCTTTGAATGTGGTCCAATCTTTCCATGTTCCTCTACAGTATTTTTTGTACTTACAGAACAAGTCGGTCGACTAATTCTGGGCAGCCACACAACAAATCAGGAAGAGAATAATGCCACATTCTAAGGCATACATTTTCAGACTATTTAAATTTACAATGAGAATCATCTGTTCTCTCTTCCATCCCAGATATAATCCACTAAGCCATCTACAATTAACCTGGCATGTGCCTTGGCAAATGACGACTGGATCTCATGTTGATGTTATCACAGATTCCTTATGAAAACAGAGAGTTCATTTATTGATATGAGAGGAGTTCCTGGGTGTGTACACAAAGAGAAATTGAGATGATAAATTAAACATTGTTATGAACACTTGTGGCACAGATCTTCCATAGCTCCATGTTCAACTAAACCAGGCCACAGATTTCAGACTCCAAATTGAGAGTTGAGAACTACAGGCATAGCAAACAACCTATTTTATGTTCAAATCCATTCTGCAGACCAACCCAAAATGGTTAAAGTTTCATTGTTTTTTTTTTTTTTCTTATCCAGAAGGTTTTATACGGAAGCTGCTTTATCCTTGGTCTGGTACAAGAATTAAGCCAATTAGTTACAAAATAGAGCTATATCCAGGTTAGTTCAGATCATAAACAAGAATTTTAATTATGTTAGAAAGATTAATATGGAAAGATTCTAATAAAAATGAAATGGAAATATGCTATGTGTAGAAAATAATCCTGTAGTTATCTCTTCTATTTCTTTTTATGTGTGCTATGTCATATCTATCTATCTATCTATCTATCTATCTATCTATCTATCTATCTATCTGTCTATCTATCTATATCTATATATTTCATTCAATTAGACATATTGCACATTGTGGAAATCTATTGCAGCTGTAGAAATTTACAATTTATATTAAACTATAAGACAAAATCCTTAAGATAATATGAAGATTATATGTATTCTACTAAAAAGATTATAATTAAAATTCTCTGTTTATGTATGTTTTCTCTATTTTCACATACCTTTGGCTTGTAAATGTATATATTGACATGGTATTAACTCTAGCATAATGCTAGGTGATTTTGTAACTACATTAGTTATTGAACTTTTACTGGTAATTTCTTTTTATTTATTTATTTAAAAAATACCAATCCAAATTTCCACTCTCTCCCCTCCTCCCATTCCCTCCACACACCCTCCCACCTCACCCCCATCTAATTCTCAGAGAGGGTAAGACACTTTGCTTTGTGGAAGGTCCAAGGCCCTCCCTATTACATCTAGGCTGAGCAAGGTATACATCCAAAGAGAATAGGATTCCCAAAAGCCAGTACAAGTAGTAGTAATAAATCCTGGTGCCATTGCTAGTGGCCCCTCAGTCTGCCCCAGCCATGCAATTGTCAACCACATTCAGAGGGACTAGTTTGGTCCTATGCTTGTTCCTTCCCAGGCCAACTGGAGTTGGTGAGCTTATATTAGCTCAGGTAAACTGTTTCAGTGGATAAACCCTTCATGGTCTTGACCTCTTTGCTCATATTCTTATTCCTTTTACTCTTCAACTGGACCTTGGGAGCTCAGTTCAGTGCTCCGATGATGGTCTCTGCTTCTGTTTCCATCTGTGGTTGGATGAAGGTCCTGTAGTAATATTTAAGATAATCATCAGTCTGACTACAGGGCAAGGCCAGTTCAGGCACCCTCTCCTCTATTGCTTAGGGTCCTAGCTGGAGTCATCCTTGTGGATTCCAGGGAACTTTTCTAGAGCCAGTATTTTTGCTAACCCTATAATGGCTCCCTCAATCAAGATATCTCTTTCCTTGCTCTCATATCTGTCCTTCCTCCATCTCGATTATCCCATTCCCTCAAGTTCTCCTCAACCCTCCCCTTCTCCCCTCTTCTTCCCCTTCTCCCCTTTCTTCTATCCCCTGCCCCCATGCTCCCAATTTTGTCAGGCGATCTTGTCTGTTTCCAATTTCCAGGTAGGTCTATATATGTTTTTCTTTGGGTTCACCTTATTACTTAGCTTCTCTAGGATCATAAACTATAGGCTCAATGTTTATGGCTAGTATCCACTAATGAGTGAGTACATACCATATGCATTTTGGGGGGTCTGGATTACCTCACACAGGATAGTGTTTTTTTTTAAATTTTTTATTGAGAAAAAAAAAGTTTCCACCTCCTCTCAGCCTCCCATTTCCCTTCCCCTCCTCCCACCTTTCTCCCCCTCCCCCCACTCTTCTCCCCCTCCCTCTCCAGTCCAAAGAGCAGTCAGGGTTCCCTGCCCTGTGGAAAGTCCAAGGTCCTCCCCCCTCTGTCCATGTCTAGGAAGGTGAACATCCAAACTGGCTAGGCTCCCACAAGCCAGAACATGAAGTAGTGTTTTTTAATCCCTTCCATTTGCATGCAAAGTTCAAGATGTCATTTTTTTTTCTGCTGAGGAGTACTTTAATGTGTAAATGTGCCACAATTTCTTTATCCATTCTTTGGTGGAGGGGCATCTAGGTTGTTTCCAGGTTCTGGCTATTAAAAATAATGCTGCTATGAACATAGTTGAACAAATGCTTTTGTAGTATAATTGAGCATCTTTTGGGTATATGCCCAAGAGTGGTATTGCTGGATCCTAGAGTAGGTTGATTCCCAATTTTCTGAGAAACCATCATACTGATTTCCAAAGTGGTTATACAAGGTTGCATTCCCGCGAGCAATGGATGAGTGTTCTCCTTACTGTACATCCTCTCCAGCACAAGCTATCATTAATGTTTTTGACCTTAGCCAAAAGTTATATGGTATCTCAGAGTTGTTTTGATTTGCATTTCCCTGATAGCTAAGGAAGCTGAACATTTCCTTAAGTATCTATTGGCCATTTGAATTTCTTCTATTGAGAATTCTCTGTTTAGTTCAGTACTCCATTATTTAATGTCTAATTTCTTGAGTTCTTTATATATTTTGGAGATCAGTCCTTTGTCTGACGTGGGGTTGGTGAAGATCTTTTCTGATTAAGTGGGCTGCCTTTTTGTCTTACTGACTGTGTCCTTTGCTTTACAGAAGCTTCTCAGTTTCAGGAGATCCCATTTATTCATGGTTGCTTTTAGTGTCTGTGCTACTGGGGTTACATTTAAAAAGTGGTCTCTTGTGCCCATGCATTGAAGGCTACTTCCCACTTTCTCTTCTATCAGATTCAGAGTGGTCAGATTTATATTGAGGTCTTTAACCCATTTGAACTTCAGTTTTGTGCATGGCGATAGATGCAGATCTATTTTCATTCTTCTATATGTTGATATCCAGTTATGCCAGCACTTTTTGGCATTTGTTGAAGATGCTTTCTTTCTTCCATTGTATAATTCTTGCTTCTTTGTCCAAAATCAGGTGTTCATAGGTCTCTGTATTAATATCCAGATCTTTAATTCGGTTCCATTGGTCAACGTCTCTGTTCTTATGCCAATACCAATCTGTTTTGATTAGTGTAGCTCTGTAATAGAGCTTGATGTTAGGGGTGATAATGGCTCTGGAAGTTCCTTTATTGTATAGGATTGTTTTGGTTTTCCTGGGCTTTTTGTTTTTTCATATGAAGTTGATTATTGTTTTTACAAGGTCTGTGAAGAATTGTGTTGGAATTTTGATGGGGATTGCATTGAATCTATAGATTCCTTTTGGTAGGATTGCCATTTTTTACGATGTTGATCCTTCCTATCCAAGAGCATGGAAGATCTTTCCATTTTTTGCTATCTTCTTCAATTTCTTTCTTCAAAAACTTAAAGTTTTTGTCAAATAGGTCTTTAACTTCCTTGGTTAGTGTTACCCTAAAATATTTTATGTTATTTGTGGCTATTGTGAAAGGTGATATTTCTCTGATTTCCCTCTCAGCTTCTTATCCTTTGTGTATAGGAGGGCTACTGACTTTTTTGAGTTGATCTTGTATCCTGCCCCATCACTGAAGGTATTTATCATCTATATGCATTCTCTGGTAGAGTTTTGGGGGTCATTTATGTAGACTATCATATCATCTGCAAATAATGAAAGTTTGTCTTCTTCCTTTCCAGTTTAATCCCCTTGATTTTCTTATGTTGTCTTATTGCCATTCCTAAAACTTCAAGAACTATGTTGAAGAGCTATGGAAAGAGTGGACAGTTTTGCCTTGTTCCTGATTTTAGTGGAATCTCTGAGTTTCTCTCCATTTAATTTGATGTTAGCTGTTGGCTTGTTGTATATTGCTTTTATTATATTTAGATATGATTCTTGTATCACTAATCATTCCAAGACCTTTGTTATTAAGGGTTGTTGGATTTTGTCAAATGCTTTTTCAACATCTAATGAAATGATCATATGTTTTTTTTCTTTCAGTTTATTTATATGATGGATTACATTGATAGATTTTTGTATGTTGAACGAGCCCTGTATCTCTGGGATGAAGCCTACTTGATCATGATATATAATTTTTTGATGTGTTCTTGGATTCGGTTTGCCAGTATTTTATTGAGAATTTTCACATCCATGTTCATGAGTAAGACTGGTTTATAATTTTCTTTTTTGGTTGAGTCTTTGTGTGGTTTTGATATCAGAGTAACTGTAGCTTGATAAACAGAATTTGGTAATGTCCCTTTTGTTTCTATTATGTGGAACATTTTGAGAAGTATAGGTATTAGTTCTTCTTGGAAGTTGTGGTAGAATTCTGCACTAAGACCATTTGGCCCTGGGCTTTTTTTCATTGGGAGGTTTTTGATGACAGCTTCTATTTCCTCACAGCTTATAGGGCTACTTAAATTGGTCACTAGTCTTGATTTAATTTTGGTATATGGTATTTATCTAAGAAACTGTTCATTTCTTTTACATTTTCCAATTTTGTGGAGTACAGGTTTTTGTAGTAAGATCTAGTAATTCTCTGAATTTTCTCAGTGTCTGTTGTTATGTGCCCTTTTCATTTCTTATTTTGTTAATTTGGATGTTCTCTCTCCACTTTTTGATTAGTTTGGATAAGGGGTTTGTCAATCTTGTTGATTTTCTCTAAGAACTAGCTCTTTCTTTCATTGATTCTTTGTATTGTTTTCTTTGTTTCTATTTTGTTGATTTCAGCTCTCAATTGGATTATTTCCTGTCTTCTACTCCAACCTGGGTGAGTCTGCTTCTTTTGTTCTAGAGCTTTTAGGTGTGCTGTTAAGTCACTAATGTGAGCTTTCTCCGTTTTTCTTTTCTTTTTTTAATGTGGACACTTGGTGTTATGAATTTTTCTCTTAGCACTACTTTCATAGTATCCCATAGGCTTTGGAGGTGTTGTGCCTTCATTTTCATTGAATACAAGGAGGCATTAATTTCTTTCTTTATTTCTTCCTTGACCCAGTAGTTGTTCAGTAGTTGACTGCTCAATTTCCATGAGTTTGTAGGCTTTCTGAGAGTAGGACTGTTGTTAAATTCTAACTTTAATCCATGGTGATCCGATAACAGCACAGGGGGTTACTCCAATTTTTTTTTTTATATCTGTGGAGGTTTGTTTTGTTACCAAGTATGTGATCAATTCTAGAGAAGGTTCCATCAGGTGTGGAGAATAAGGTACATTCTCCTGTTTTGGGGTGTAATATTATATATGTGTGTGTGTGTGTGTGTGTGTGTGTGTGTTTGTGTGTGTGTGTGTTAAGCCCATTTGATTCATTACATCTGTTAGCTCTCTTATTTCTCTGTTAATTTTCTGTCTGGTTGACCTGTCCTTTGGTAAGAGTGGAGTGTTGAAGTCTCCTTCTATTAGTGTGTGGGATTTGATGTGCTATTTAAGTTTTAGTAATCTTTCTTTTACACATGTGAGTGTTCTTGTATTTAGGGGCACAGATATTCAAGATTGAGATTTCGTCTTGATGAATTGTTCCTTTTATGAGTATAAAGTGTCCTTCTACATATCTTCTGATTGATTTTAGCTTGAAATCAATTTTGTTAGATATTAGAATAGTCACATCTGCTTGTTTCTTAGTTCCATTTGATAGGAAAATGTTTTCCCAACCCTTGACTCTGAGGTAGTGAGTGTCTGTCTTTGAGGTTGTGGTACATTTCTTTTATATAGCAGAAGGCTGGATTCTGTTTTCGTATCCATTCTCTTAGCCTGTATCTTTTTATAGGTGAATTTAGTCCATTGTTATTTGAAGGCGGATCGAATTAATACAGGCCAATTGGTATAAAATAAAAGCAACTTTAATATAAACAGCACACTCACGCAACCGAAGTTCCTGTGATGCCCAGAAATAGGAGACAGGAAGAAGAGGTTACCAGCGTTTGTGCACCCCAATTTATAGACAGGAAGAAGGCCGTCCCACCCCCAAAGGGCGGGCTCTCTCTACATCTCCCCTTTTTTGTCTAAATAAGACAGAACTAAACTAACTACAACTATAAACAATAATAATAAATGTAACAAACAATATTGAGAACAAAAGTTTTACCAGACACTCTATCTCAAGGAGTCTAAATAATGTAGAGAGTAATTACAATTATATAATCTTCAACTCCGTCAAAGATCTGAGAAGGGAATAAATGTTACTTAACAAATGAGAAATATCCAAAATGTGCCAAAAATGACAGAGACAACTGACTACCTGGGCAATCACCCAAATTCCCGTTTGCGATGTAGAGTCAACCAACTTTGGCTAAGGCCTAACATAACTGACATGCCATTATCAAATGCAAGAAACTTTCTTAGAATTATCCTACCTTGTCTTGGCAAGATAAGACAATCCGGTTTCATATCTTTGTCAGTAGTTGAGGTATGGGCTTTTCTTAACCCAAAGGCCAGTTCTGCCAAGAAGACAAGCTCCCATTGGGGTGTCTTTGGTGCTCAAGGTTCTCTCGGGAGTAGAGTGGCGTTGCCAGGAGTAATTGTGTCTCATAGGCACAGAATTCTAGGTTAGAGTAAAGGCCATTTTTCTACAGCTCTTGAAAAAGGCTGAAGATTATACTATCTATACTAAATATAATCTCTAGGTAACTAGAAGACCTGATTAACCTAAAAATAAACATGACAAACATATAATTCTCAATACCTATCTAACTTGAAATCTAAGAGAATAAACAACTGTGCAATATATGAAGATAATGATCTTCATCTGTAAACAATGTCATTACATATCAAATGTAAACAATATTACATAAATAGTATCAGAGGTAGAAATGTACATCGTGGGGCGCCAAGTGAAGGCGGATCGAATTAATACAGGCCAATTGGTATAAGTAAAAGCAACTTTAATATAAACAGCACACTCACACAACCAAAGTTCCCGCGATGCCCAGAAATAGGAGACAGGAAGAAGGGGTTACCAGCGTTTGTGCACCCCAATTTATAGACAGGAAGAAGGCCGTCCCACCCCCAAAGGGCGGGCTCTCTCTACAGTTATTAAGTGATATTAATGACCAGTGCTTGTTAACTCTGTGGATTCTGTAGTAGTAGTGTTTGTGTGTTTCCCTTCTTTGGATTATACTGGCAGGGGGTTATCAGATGTCTGTGTTTTTGTGTTTTATTAAAGATTTCTTAGGATTTCTATTGCTATGAAATAATGCCATGATGAAGCAACCAGGGTGAGCAAATGAATTCTTCCAACTTATAACTCTCATGTCATTCTCTACTATTGACAGATATTGAGGCCGTACCCCAAGGCAGGAATCTGAAATAGGAACTAAAGCATGAGGCCATGAGGTTGTGCTGCTTCATGGCCTGTTTTCTTATAGCAACCAGAGCTGTCAGCTCAGGGTGGCACCATCTAGAGTGAGCTGGGCCCTCTCGTATCAACCACTAATAAAATCAATTACAGACTTGCCTGTGAGCCAATCTGGTTGGGTTATTTTTTTCTGTTGAAGTTCTCTCTTTGAAAACAACTCTAAGTCTGTGTCAACCTGACAAAATAACTGGCCAGGATATATAATAATGTGCCACTTCTCAATGTCAGCACTTCCTGAATGACAGAACAATCCAAACTACTTGAGTAAATAAGGGTGACTGTATCAAAGCAGGAATGTTTTCAGTCTCAGGAACTGAACTGAGTATAGCAGAGACTCCAAATGCTAGCCTTAGATATATCTAGCCTCTCTCTGCTCCATTGTTTGTGTTAGAAACTAACCCTAAAAATATAATAGAAAAGACATTGTGCATCTCTAAAGTTATTACATTCTACTATATGAACAATCATAGAAAAATCAAGCTCCTCAACTCTAATTATTCTCATAGTATCTTAGGAGTTTCTTTGATTCAATAAGTTGGATTGTGAGCTTACTCTCGAGCCAGTCACTGTGGCTAAAAGGAAATTTTATTTCTATTGACTAATCTTGAATCCTTTGCTTATTTTGAAATCTCACAGTATGGTTTTATCAAAAAAAATGAATTTACTTTTTTAATCAGATGTGGTAGTTTGAATGTAATTGGCCCTGATAATCTCACAGGGAGTGGCACCATTAGAATGTATGGCTTTATTGGAGTTTGCATGGCCTTGTTGGAGGAAGTGCATCACTATGGGAGTGGGCTTCGAGGTTTCCTATGCTCCGCCCAGTGTCTCAGTCCACTTTTTGTTGCCTGCAAGATGTAGGACTCTCAGCTACTTCTCTAGCACCATATCTGCTTGAATGCTACCATGTTCCCTGCCATAATGATAATGGACTAAATGAACTTGTGAAACTGTAGGCAAGCCTCCTCAATTCAATGTTTTCCTTATAGGAAATCCATTGGTCATGATTTCCCTTCACAGCAATACACACCCTAAATAAGACATCAGACTGAGAGACTATTTAAGAAACAAAAATACCATTATGTGCTTCCCTGGTATATAAATAATGCAACTTAAATCGTGTCTCATCCTCCTTTGTACTTAAGCCATTGTCAAGGTTCAAATGCAGCATGGAATTTAAGACATCAAAGATATTGGCTGATACTAGTTACCTAGTACCTCACCTAGTTATGAAAAGGACCTTACCTGAAAAACAATGCTGATATAGCCAATGTGTGGTGTTTGGCTGCTAACATACTATTAGCATTGTCTCTCTAGACATGTCCATTTGTACATTGAGTAGTAATACTAGGAAGCATTCCAGTGATGTCTTAACCTCAAGGGCCTAGATTACAAAAATTAGAAATAATTAAGGCAAACTTTTAAACAAGAATTGGTTTATATGCCTCAGACTTAGAGAAAATGTTATATTTGCTCTGAGCATCAATACTGTTCTGTTGTGGGAGGTCCTTCTGTCTATGCGTTGCTTGTATTGGTTAATGAATAAAGAAACTGCCTTGGACTGATAGGTAGGTGGAGAGGACTAGACTGATTGCTGGGAGGAAGAAGGATGGAGTCAGGAGACACCATAGATCCATAGCCGGAGGTAGATGTGCTGAAACTTTGCTGGTAGACCATGACCTTGTGGGGATATACAGATTAATAGAAAAGGGTTAAATTAAGATGTAAGAGTTAGCCAATAAGAAGATAGAGCTAATGGGCCAAGCAGTGATTTAATGAATATAATTTCTGTGTGATTATTTCAGTTCTGGGTAGCCGGGACGAACAAGAAGGCCCTCCTCTTATACTGTTCATATACCACAAACATGGATCTTATGGTATTATTTTTCTTTATTTTATAATATTGGGTATTCAATGCATTATAGAAACTCAGTTTTAAACCATTCTAAAATTCATCTGTGAATTAATGGTCATCTGTAGGTGACAGAAAGACATTGTCAAACCTAACTGGCTCATTTTGCGGAAAAGAAAACAAAGAAACAAACAAAAAGAATCCAAGGCAGAATTAAGTTATTCATTAGTATTCTGCTTTTAGTAATCAAAAATACAAATCAAATTAATTTGTATAATTTAGTTTGGGCATAATTGTATTTAAAATTCCATGGATGCTGAATAATATGACAACCCAATCTTTCTGTCTGCATCTTTGTATCCTAACAGATGTACTGGCTTACTCTTCATACTTCACATGGTGGGTTTTTTTTTTTTTTGGTGATTCTTAACCTCTCTCATGACACTAGTTAAGTGGCTGACACAGTTTCATACCTCCTACTCCCACTAAACTAGAATAGAGGAATACAGAATTTTTTCCCATTACTTTCTGTGGAAGTCTTATCTGTTCTTCTTTGTTGGCATGAATTAGATCAAGTGCTCATGCTTAAACTGATACTTTGGTCAAGGAAATTACATTTTATGATTCATCTAGATCAATGATTACTCAGATATGATTTTAGAAAATGAATTTAACAAAATATAAATAGTACTGAATCAAAGTCAAAGAATAATTTCTTATCAGAATTTTTTCACTTCATTTTTATTTTTCTGAGAATTCATACATGAGTACTGTATTTACATCACTTTCATACCTCCCTCACCTGCCTCCAACTCCTCCTGTGTCAGGCTGACTCCTACTTGAGAACACTTTGAAATAGACATAGGGAAGTATAGTATTTTTACATTTACTTTAGTGTGTGCATGCATGTGTATGCATATGTGTGTGTGTATGCATGTATAAAGTTAAGTGATGTTACACCACTTGAGCTAATAATTCTTCCCCCAAGAGGAATAGAGTATTTAATAAAATCCTCAATACCAGGCATGGGAAACCTCTCTTTGGGCTATTCTTTGGAGAGGTCCAAGAAACTCCCAGAACAATGTAGATCTTAGCTATTGTCATTGGTTGACTTCTATAACTTAAGGAAGGGCCTATTAGATAACCCACATGGGACACAGGGCTTCGACAAATCAAGCTGGAACTGACCAAGAATAAATTTCTCAGTAATCTATGTATTCTTGTTGAAATATGACTGTTTGCCTGACAATATAAACAATAGGTCTCTGAGGTATTTATCCTTCAGGACTGTACAGTTTAATTAAATAAATAATACTTTACTTGTCTATTATTATGATTAGACTTCCAGAATCAGTTAACAAAAAAATAACCAGGACTTGAACATGAACTTGGGTTTGTGTGATTTCCCCTTCGTGTGTTATATAACTTATGGGAAGATTCTGTATTTAGTTGAGTACTTTCATTTCCAGAATGATTTCATTTTGAACATTATGAATTTTTCAGTTAATAAAAACCCTACTGATATGTTCAAACTTCATTTATTTGTTCTCATTTTCCTTAGTGCTCAAGCCTGCATCCAGACTGGGAAAGTTTCTGTCTGTCTATTCATTATATTATACTACTTTCTCTCCATCCTTCTGCCTCTTTGGACTGCTGGGGGGGGGGGGAAGCAAGCGTTTTTTTCTCCCTAATTGATGCTTCTGACATTTCTCTTATAGCTAATGCTGACTGCCCATTATGAGTGACATTGAAATTCAGGCTCCTTAATATAGCACATTTATGGGTTCTAAATCCATGTTCACAGATGCCACAACACAGCATAGCATCCTGATGCAGGCAATGTATGCCTGCCCCCCCCACCACTAACCAGGACTAATGCACATTTTGAAAGGTACAATTTTTCAAATGGGAGAAGTAATTTACTAAATCAGACTGATGTTTTTGTAGGAATATGGAACGGCTCACAAGCTCTTACACAAGGTTAATGTGGAATAATCATAATAACAGCAATTGTGAGCAATAAATGTTGGTTATGTAAGGATAATGTTTTAGCTTTATTCCTCCACATGTGTTGTATACATTAAACCCCCTTTGCATGAACTTGAAGCAGGAGATCCATTTGTGGCTTTTACGATTTCCTGCCCCTCAGCTATTATTTTGTAGATTGTACTGTTGATCTTTTCTCCTTTGACATCTGCTAATGGTAACAATACCTACACTCCTGGTTCATTTTCCACGCAGCAATGTATTGGGAACACAAGGTTTCCTCAAGATCTTGGCTCACCTCTCTGTCCTTGTTTTAGGTCTCAAGTACTAGATTCCATTGTCGGAGGTGTTATCCAGAACCAAATCTACAACACAGGGATTCACATGGAGAAGATGGGATGTTTAAACTTTAACAGAATAGAGCACTGATTGGATACTTCAGAAAGTATAAGGCAACAATCCCCAGGAAGCCACTGTTTTTGCTACTTACCAAAAGACCTACATCAGAATACTGTTAAGAAAAGAGCAAATCTATTTTTTTCTTTTCTTTCCTGCTTATTTTTATTTTACAGTTTTTTTATTGTGTGTTCTCATCCAATCATTTGTATTGCTAAGTTGCTACATACTTTTCTGGGTTTTTTTTTCCTCTTTCCTAAACTCACAGCAGCATTTTTCGTTGGCCCTTTGTTCACAAGAATGTTATGGCAAGGGAACTCATTACTCAAAAACCTTGCTTTAAAAATTTGTAACCTTTTCCTATTGTATATTAAATAAAAAACATAAAAGCATGTAATTAATCCTGATGGGCACAATGACTCATTAGAGATAGTCATGGAACTCAACTCAAAATATTATGTCCTCTGACAGTGTACCTGGAGTTACATATGGTGTACAGAGGCAGAGAAGATAAATAAATTCCAAAATAAAAATTCTTAGTTCATTTAAATAAAATCAGCTTTAAGTTAGCCAGCACATGGGGCAGAAAACATTCAGAATACATTCACATCATTTTATACAATAGGTCAGCCTACAATTTGCTTAACAGCATTTTGCCAAGTGCACAGCTGTCCTTCCTTCCTAATGGAAAAAAAAATTCCCCAGCTGAGTTGCCACTGCACTTGGTAAACATGATAATATGGTATGTGCTAAGGCAGACAAGTACAGGCACACACACACACACACACACACACACACACAATACACACCCACACATCCCAAATAGCGATAGTTTATTTCAATAGATTTAAAAGCATTCTACTATCAATCTTTCTAGTCTCATTTTTGTCCCTCGGGTCTGTTTTTAGTTATATATCTTGTTTCTTTGTATCTCACTGCCTCTGATTCCTGTACTTGGGGAAAGATAATTGTTACAATTTAGTTTTTTTGCTCCAATTCTCTAAAACATTTTCTAAAACTTTATAATTTCTGTTTCATCCTCTTTATTTCAAGACCAAGAATTCTGAGCTTTGTCACATTCTATAGAGACAACTCCAATATATTTGCCGTAAGGAAGACCACATACTCCATCATGCACATCCTTTTCTCCTTCTACCTTGTAAAGCAATCCTTATAAAACAGTCTTTTTCCATACATGAGAGGGCTTCTCCCGACATGTCTAGCCAAACATGTGGGTTATTTTCCAAGAGCTCTGGCTTTAAAACTACATGAATAAGACACATTTAAGTTACCAATACATCTCTGCTCTTCAGCCCATTCATTTTTCTGCCTCTCTCCCTAACTCCAGCTCCTTCTCATTCTTTCTTTTTCACCTTTAATGACAGCCTTTCATTTTGGTGAATTGGAATTTCTGCTATAAGGGAGCTTTATTTTGAAATCCATTCATTTTGCATTTCTTCACAGTCACTAACTATTCAGCTGAAGACACCGGATCCAGGCTGGCTCTTTCATTGGAATAGTAATTTAAATTCTCTTCTTCTCTTTCATACTTTTAACATTATATTTCTGTCAACAATATATGCCACTTCAAAATGAATATAGACTCCCTTTTCTCTCTTGCTATCATTGATCCAGAGAATATTTGAATTACACATACATATTTAGATCTCCTTTGCATAGATGTCTGTCTAGGAAGTTACATGTATATGATCCTATAACTATAACTAGAATATTTTAGCTAGTACTTTGTTGATGTCCAAATGAAAGACAGTACAAAAGCTTTTTTATTTGTTTACTCAATCGACAACCAAATAGTGAGCTCTTGCAACTGTTACCTGTGCTAGTGACAGGGCATCAAATGAGAAACATGGCTCTAGTCAGTATAGATCTTTCATGTAGTGGTTGATTCCCATAATGTACAAGTTAAGGAAACTCTGGGCTACAATTTCTTTTATGGTCTTCTCTAGAGCAGATTCAGTTTCTTACTTGTTTATTGGGTAAAACAATCATACAAGATTTTCTGGGGAGCGTACTGATGTTCACACTGAATGTCTATGTCCTAAGATTGTTCTTGAGAAAATTGAGACTGTTAGTCACACTATTAAATTTTAGTTATTTTGACTCCAGCATACAGAAATATCATTCCTAGGTCTTAACTGTATATCTCCCAAGGATTCACAAGAAAAACACAAAGTATTCTCTGTAGCTCATCTTGCCTCACTCTTCTTTCATTTCAAGCCTCGATTCTTCTTTTCCTCTACCCAAGGAAAAGACAAAGTGATCTTCACAGGTATCAGGTGGAAGAGAAGAAAGATTAAGATTTAGAGAGACATCCTTCCTAAGTCAGCCTGTGTTATGAGAACACTGGGAAGTCAATGGCAGGCTGTTCTTTTGCAGCAAAGACCCAGGTAGGCAATTCAAGGAATATGGTTTGTCAGTAGACCATCTCAACAAGGTTCTCTGACCTCTCCAATTTGCTGAAAAACCAATGGATAGATACATCATCAACATTTTTTTCCTATTAAATGCTTTTGAGCATCTGTCTCTAGGGTAATATGTTACCTTCACTGAAATTAATAAAGTTAAGCTTGCTGCTTTTAAATTAAAGAGGGAAAAGCACTAGAAAATTGCAGGTTCACTTATATGGTAATCTTCCATTTGGCTCTTATATAATCTCTGATAATCCCTCTATAGAAGTTTGTTAGTTGAGCCTTGCTACTCCCATGGTAAAGGAAGGTCAATCTTTACAAAGTTTCTAAATTTTTACTTATGAATGATAACCACTGAAAAGACACAAACCAGAGGCAGAAGGCAAGTCACAGCTTTTCTGCAAAAATAGACACTCGTTCTCTGTTTAACTGCATTTTGTAAAGCATCCTCTAATTTGACATGTTCCTGTGTGCTAGTATATCTTTAATAAAATCTCATTATCTGAAGCACCAATAGCCTTCAGCACCATTGGCATAGATATGACACACTCTCCATATTAAACACAAGCTCTTCAGCAGCTTGAGGACTGACCCATAAACAAGAACTTCAGTAAGTAACCACAGTGAGATGTACAGTCAGCGTGAGCCAGAAGCACTGATGGGAAGGGATTTTTCAAGAGGTAACTATGGACAAAGGGAAGCAAAACCATTTGTGATAAGGTTGTTTTGTTTTAATTATTATGGAAGCAAATTATTTGTTATTTATAGATAATAATAGCAACCCAAATGTTACCAGAACTCAGTACCATGGATGTTATAGGCATGTTCATTCAAGACTTGTTGAATCAAATGGGCTAGGAAGGACAGTTGCAATAAAAAACATACTTTTTAAATACCCACAAAATTAATGTGGGAAGAGCTTCTTCCATGTGCCTCATAAAGAAATCAATCTGACAGGCTTGAATTTTCTCCTCTATGTTTGGCCTTGCCCAAGGTTATGATTTCAGTACTACCATAGAAGCTGTTGCTTATGTTGTTGTGTGCATTGAAAAGTACCTACTGAGCAACCCCTCCCGCACTCTTTACTGGGACCCATTCCTAAACATGAAGCTGAACTGAGATTTTAGTAATTCAGATTTATTTCAATGGCTTTCTGGCACTAAAATGTCTGGAATTGGTTATATTTAATTATATTTGACCATTCTGAAGATTATAAACCCCAAAGTAATCACTTGATTGATCAGCGTTCCTGTACAACACAGTAACTTAAAACATTCTTCATCTGGGACATTTTAGTGATGTATTATTTCTTTTTATGTATGTGTGTTTATGTGTGCACACATGTATGAGATATTTGTGTCTGAGTACAGGTCCCCACATTGCAAGGTCCTTCTGTGGAGGCCAGAGGATAGCTTTCTGTTATTTATTCTCTCTTTTCACCATGAGTTCTGGCAATTGAACTCAGGTTGCCAAAGCTACATTGCATAAACTTGAAGCCAATGAGCCATCTTGGTTTTTTTTTTAAATTATGTAGTTATACCCTAACTGTATAGGTCATAAAATTGACCCCAATGTGTGCAGTATTGTTGGAAATAGCATTATGGCAAGTGAGAACTTCTCTGAGCAGGTGTTATTTTATAGGTTAGGAAACAGTAAAAGGAAAAAGTGGTATTGAAACTTGAAACATAAAGAATGAAATGGTGACCACATGGGAAAAAGAAAATGAATGAGGTTAAACAAAGACTGGGTTTTCTATTGCATAAACTAGTATCACACTGCCATAGATACTTTATGATCTAGCACATCTTTTGAAATAAAATCATTGTTTATATTAATTGCATTTAATAAATACTTTCTGCATATAAGCACATATTGCATTAGTCAAATTTATATAGAAGTGTCAAGCCCTTTATGAAAGTGACAATCTACTAATAGTTATAATTTTAGGCAGCAAAATGGAATAAAGGTAAAACTTTCATTCTATTAAAGGGCACTGAAGAGATTCTGCCTAATTCAGTCTTGTATAGGGGCAGGGGAAGCTTCCTAGAGCTTATTTCCATGTTGATGCCACAGGCATCAGTAGAAGTGTGCCAAGGGAGATGTTATGCATGAAAGAACAAGACTCAGGCAAGAGAAACAACGAATATAGAAATTCAGAGGCAAAATAGAGGTTGGTGCTTACAAGGAATTGAAAAAAAATAAGTGTGCTGGGGACACAGTGCCAAGGAAGAAAAAGATGAACATGGGTTGGAGAAATACAGAGACTAAGTCTTCAAAGATCCATGCTAAGCGGACTTTATTTATTTGAAAGCTATAGGAGGTCAGGCATTTTGTAGCACACAGCTATCCCACATCAGTTTGAGTGAGACACTAAACTTATTTCTACAAGGGTCAACATTGCTAATTATGCAATTATGCAAATCTCAGAAATATATTAAGGCTTGCAAACCACCAGTGTGGTGTAGTTTTTGAAAAATTATTTAAATATAAGATATTCATGCATATCTTATGAAATCACCCAACTCAAGATGGGGAAAAAACTAACAAGGGGGCTTCATGTCGATACCAGGGATATTTAGGCTGAAAATAGGACCCTTAATATCTCTTCAGACTTGAGTGCTTCTAACTTCTGGATTCAATAGTCTGCCCTTCACTTTTTTGCTGTTTGTTTACCCCATACCTTCCTAAGTAAAAAGGTATTAGAAATGTATTAACTACAGCCACATAGGCAAGTGGACTAACTTTGCCTGCCTGGTTTGATTCTCTTCTATTACTCCTATCTCTCTCAACCCAACTGAACCCAAGTCAAGATCCTCCTACCCTTTTTATTCATGGCAGAACTTTTAATAGAGTTAATGCTTCTGGACAAGTTCTTCTAGCTGTTCATGTAGAATCTGTTTCCTCCGGTATGAAGTATATACTAGATTCTACTACCTTTCTTCACTTCTGATGCCTCCCTGGAGTTTAGTATTGGCTTTGAGCTATTGTTTACATCAGAACACAGGCATTTCAACTCCTAAAAAAAACATTAAGGCAACTCTCATTCTTCAATTAAATAATTTTGTAGCAGAATGTAAACTCATGTAATTCAGATCCTCTACCAAGACAAGTGTTCTACTCTTCAAGATAAAGATCTGTTTATTCAACGACTTATTTCATTAATATGCTAGGCTGCCTTCTAAAGATGTGTGACACACATTTCTTATGGACCTCAATCTACCAAATGCCTCTTTGAAAGTTGGGCTTCCTCTTCTATAGCTACATACCACAAACTTATGCAAGCTTCATATGTATTTGTGTTAGCATCATTTGCAAATAATACCTAATGTTTTCTTTTCTTTGAAGGCACTGTAGATTCTTAAAGTGTCAAATGTCAAGTCTTGAGGCCCAAGTCGATACTGCAACAAAATCCTGGGGGGTATATTTTGACCTTAGGAAGCAGGGCATGGATTCTCATCTATGTATGTAATGGGGAGGAGCAGGTAGTTTCCTTTCTGGCAGCCATTTCCTGCTGGAGCACAGCCAAGAAGCAGACAAAGTACACAAAATACTACTAATGATCCAAAGAGCTGCTAAATGCCTAACTGCTGTATTACCTAACACTTATATTTATTTCACAGAAAGGCATCTACTCCATTATCAGCCTATTACAATGTAGTTTCAGTTTTCTGTATACAGTTTTAGCATAATTGGCCTCTTTTTTTTCTCTGTATATAACAAGTTCAAAACACCAGAATAGAAAGGGAACAGAGCCTGGGGCTCCCCTGCACTGATTCCTAGGTGATTTGCATCAATCATCTTTAGAGCTATAAGAAATGACACATGACTAGAAATTGATAAGTAAAAAGACACAGGAAAAAATTCAGTTCTTTGGGACTTTCAAATGCCAAGTGAAATAATAACACCTCTCCTTCTAGCTCCTAAAGCATCACTGCATGAAAACACCATATTGTGTTTAATGATGACAGTAAGTCACCAGGAAAAATCTCTTACATTATATTAAGTATCTTCTATTTAAGAAAGTGTAGACTTGCAACACAAGTTTTTCTCTGTGCTCTTTCAGTATAAAGGGGAGGCAGCATGTTGTAGTAACAACTACATTAAGACTCAATCCCCCCAAATTTCTTCCACTGACTCAACATCAAATACAAGAAAAAAACATTCTCTTAAGTGCTCATCACTGAAGATAGATGGGTACAAAATGACATAGTTTTTATCTTCTTTTATATTTCTCATCTGAGAAATATAGAAGGGAAAGAGACATTGCAGCACAGGATGCCAACGGTGAACGTTAAGTATCAGAGTGAAATAAACCAATCTTTAAGATTTTAAATGTTGAGTCTAGTCACTGGGGTAAACAGATTTGAGAGTGGGCAAATCTAGACTCAGGAAGTATGTTTAATTAGCTTTTCTAACAATCCATGGGAAAGAACGTAATAGTATCCAATACAATGATTGTTGTAGGTAGGAGAGAAGATGGATTTTAAAAAGATTTTGAACACAGTGCAGGTAGGACATTGCATATTTTGTGTGAGATGCATGAAGAAACAAAGGGAGAACCCACATTTTGATGTGGATAACAGTGTAGACAGGGATGGTTCTGTTGCCTTTTGAAGTCACTATTTGTTTTCTTTATGAAATGAGGAATTTAGATTAAACCATTAGCTCCCAATACAGAGAATTAACCATCCAGATCCTGGCCCAGAGTTCATTTAACCATATTCAGAGTCATTTTACTTCTCAGCCTCAGGAAATCTGGGGGTTCCCAGCATCCTGTGGGGAAAGGATTCACATCTGCTAATCTCTGCAACACACATGATAACCCCTTCCTGTCAACAAAGCATTACTTGGGCTGAAATGTCAATGAGTACAAAACACTGGACTAGGTAATCTTAGACTTAGCTTTTATTTTACAGTATTTTTTTACATTTTTGGTTTAATTTTGAGATTGCATTTTCTTTACAACATTTCTCTTCGACCTTTATTCCATAGCAACCCTTCCATACACCTCTTCCCACTCTTTCAAATTCATAACCTCCTTTTTCATCATTATTTCAAGCATATATGAATTTGAGTATATGTATTCCCAAATAAAACCCTTTGAGTCCATATAGTGTTACTTATATGTATGATTTTATGGCTGAAATTTGGCCACTGAACAAACAGCGGTATGCCCTTCCCTGTGGATGACTACCTCTCTCCACTTGCAATTTACTAAGCTGCATCTAGTTCTTTGTGTAGGGCTGAGGCCACATGCATATTGACATTTTAGCAATAAAAGGACAAGCTTTAATGACCTAGATAATTCTCATTTGTAACCCAACGAAGAACTACTATAATAATAATCAGAAAAAAGCGAATGTGGGCATATATGATGTGCACAATCTCAACCTGTTTTCAGAACCATTGAAGTTAGTAAGGTGCTGCTAATGGTTAGATTACATATCACATGGCACCTCATTTATATCTTCAAAATAATTATGATGCTTGGAGAGACCTTAGATACTGCTTATCTGTGGTTTTTTTTTGTATGTCAACATACAATGTGCCCATTTCTAATCTCAGACTAAGAGGAACTGGAAAAACTAATGGGAATGTAAAGAAGCTAATGACTGGCATTCCCCTTGGAATCAATCTTGCTGCCAGAAGGTCTGCTTGTTATAGGCTTAGGGCTAGCATAAACAGATAGCAACAGAGTATCTGCCCAAGTCAGGGTATTTTTATACTGTTTCAACCTTAGGATGTAGTTTAATTTTGGTATCAGTTACACACTTCAGTTTTAAGTTATGTTGGGGCCTCCAAATAGGAAGGAAATTAAAACCTAGGACATCTCTGTGGGGATATATAGGGTCTCACTTAGAATTATCTATGATCATCTAGACAATCGAGTCATTTTCTTCGGTCTTCATAGCACACAGTAGATATTTGAATACATGCTTATTAAATGAATGAATGAGTGAAGCTCCTATATTTGGGGGTGTAATTCCTTGAGTCTTTGGGAGGAATAAAGTGATTACAAATCTGCCTTTGCTTAGTAAGTGAGATAGTCAGTTTTCCTGAACTGTATTAAATGCCTAAAATAATCAACCTACAAAATTTTATTATGGCTTGTTTGGAATGTTCTAGTCCATATTCTACCAGCCTCATTGCTTTGCAGTCCTGTTAACACAATGCACCATAGTTGCAAAGGAGTGGTAGAATAGAATTGTTCTCTTGGCAGAACACAGACATAGAGAAGAAGATGGATCTCAATACCCGGTTCTGGGCCATGTCTCCAATAACAGGGAGCCTCCATTCAAATAACGTACCTGTTGAATTGAAATCCCTTAGCTACTTAACAGTGGTAAAAGTGTGGGTCTTTGAGGACTATGCAATATGTGACCTTGCCCAGCAGATATTTATTGATAGCCTACTCTATGGAAGCAATGGTTGAGTTATTTAGGGATTCCCAATAAAGTAAATATCACTTGTACTGTAGTTTAATTTTAAAGGAGTCTATTATAGCACTTGAGGCAGGTAATTATAGTTGTTAAAATAATCAGTGTGGTATCAATGACTGTGGTAAGAAACAAGTGGGTTCTGGATACATTTGGAAGGCAGACCACAGAGAGGTCTCCAGGTGTGGGGAATGCATTAAGAAGTGCAGAGAAGCTAGCCATTGGAATGAGGGATTTTGTGGTAGGGTGATGGTTCAGTTTTGAACTTAACTTGAGATGTGTGTCCTGCACATCCAAGTAAGAATGTCAAGAAGGCAGTCAGTTTTGTGGATAACATATCGAGAGAGGTAGGGGTAGTTATAATAGAGCCATGAGACTGACCATTGACAACTGTGGAAATGACCATCCAAAATAAAGGTATACTGTTAGAGAGAAGTAGCAAAAAAATGTAACCTGAGGATTTTAATACTTGAAAGGAGACTAAGCTTACTTATCTGCTTGCTGTGGGATAAACAGAGCAATTGGCCTGGGACTTCAATCTTAGCTTTATGCACTGTGTCCCATTGTGTATTCCCTTCGCAGCACCAACCGCTAAATCCTCTGTGTGATATTTAAATCTCAAGAGGGTATTTGCATATAAATATTTATAATTTCCTGCAGGCAAATATAATGATTATTAATCCCAGCTGAATAAGAATCCATTATTACTAGGGTAAGGAGCGTTTTTTTCTCTGCATAATTCGTATGCAAATATTTTGAAAAGCAGTTTGAAAAGCAAGCTGCCACCTGTCAGTTTGTGTATTCGCAAGGGAGGGAGAGGCACCATCAGCTCTAGAGTCTGGGAAGAAGTCCTGCCCTGCTGTACCCACACATTACATCTTCAGCTTACCGCTTGTAGGCTGAAAGGCTCCTGTACCAGGTATTATTTTATATAGCTCTATTCCCAAAGTTGTTGCTCAGTATTTACAACCTTTGAAAAGGACACCATCTCCCTCTCTTCCTCTCTCCCTCCCTCTCCCTCTTCTTTTTCCTCTCCCTTTTTTCTCCCACTTCCTCTCCCCCATATTTCTCTTTCTGTGTGTCTCCTCCTCTCTGCCTTTCTCTCTTCTTCTCCTCCACTCATATTTGTTCTTCTTAAAGTACAAACACAAACTTAGAAATGGGGGTTTCAAAATGTACAATGAGAGACAGGAAAGCTCCTGATATAGATTTGATGCATTACTCCAAGCTCACCCTGCTCCTTTTTCTATCTCCTAGACGGAACTGAACCTCAAATTCTTTAAAATTGTTTTGCTGTAGTTTCCTTAGCCCCTAGGCTTTCAGATTCTAAATTAATCAATCTTGATTTCTAAATTATATGACTTTGCTGATGCTTGTTTTTTAATGCAACAGGGTCTTGCAGTGAACATATACATGCTTTCTAAGTTAAAAGTCTCCAGATTAGAATGCAAGTAACTTCAAGGGTACACAATAACTTTCCAGGGAATATTCAGCAACAGTTTTTAAAGAGATGGTTGTGAAATTCTCAATTTTCTTAAGTGTTATTTCCTAAAAATATATCAGTATTTGAGTCTTGTGCTAACCATCTTTTTGCATATCTCCTTTCAATGTCATCCTTCATCTGCTCTATGAAAGAAAAGCATATTCCGTACCCACGCCACATCTTACCACAATGCAGTTCATTCTCCAATTCTCGTTATAGAAGAAGGTATTCTGAATAGGGGTCTGCTAACTATAAGCACACCTTGGCTTTAAAAATGCCTTTTGTAAGTTCTACATTTCCTGGTGGACTAGTACTCTATATTGTAGTGATATTTTGTATGTGTTATAATAAATAAAGCTTCCCTGATGATCATAGTGCAGATGTAAGCCACTAGAGGCCAGGTAGTGGTGGCACACACTTTTAATCCCAAAACTCAAGGCCACTATGGGCTACATGAAATTGAATCTGTCTAAAAGGGAGAAATAGAACCCACATAAAAGTAATCCCAATACTTGGGATCCCATACCTTTAATCCCAGCACTGAGGAGGTGGAGGCAGGAGTGCAATTTCTGGGTGGAGAGAGGTACATAAGGAAGATAAGACAAGAACACATTGGAGAGTGAGATTTGGTGGAGACACAGTGCTATCTAGGCAGTCTGAGGATTGCCCCTTCAATCTGAGCATTGGTAGAATTGGTAGATATAAAAGACTTACCTAATGGCTTACTGCTCTGCTTATCTGATCTTCAGGATTCTTTATTAATTTTTATTGAGCTCTACATTTTTCTTTGCTCCCTCTACCTGTTTTCTCCCCTCCTTTTTAACCCTCTCCCAAGGTCCCCATGCTCCTAATTTACTCAGGAGATCTTGTCTTTTTCTACTTCCCATGTAGATTAGATCTATGTATGTCTCTCTTACGGTCCTCATTGTTCTCTGGAATTGTGATTTGTTTTATTTTCTTTATGTTTAAAATCCACTTATGAGTGAATACATATGATAATTGTTTTTCTGGTTCTGGGTTACCTTACTCAAAATGATGTTTTCTAGCTCCATCCATGTGCCCCAAACATTCAAGTTGTTGTTATTTTTTTCTGCTATGTAGTACTCCACAGTTTTAACCCCTATTTCTGACTCAATTTTGATTAAGTAAGACCAACTAGAATTTGTGCTACATTATATTATCCCGTGATAACTTTTACAAAGAACATTAAACTGAATTCCTACAGCAAACAACCACTTACACAGAGAAGTAGGACAACTTTTTCCAAAATGTAGTCTACTAAGCGATTATTTGTACTCTAAGATGTCAACTTTATTCTGCAAAGTTAATTTCTTCAACATAGTATGTTCTATGTATGTTGAACTCTTTTTTACAGAAAGAAATCATTGATCTTGATGTACAGTAAATCTCAAATATCTATCTATATTTGTCTGTCACACCATTTTATGGCATTTCAAAATGATCTATGTTCCAAGTTAATATTTGGCATATACTTTAAATATGAGCTGTCATAGGCTCATGTGTGGAACACATGAATCTTTTGTACTAGAACTACTTCAGAAGGTGGTAGAGACGTTAGGAAGGAAATCTACTTGAGAGAAATCATGACTGGGAACACGTCACCAGATATTGTGTTTTCCCTTGTCTTCTTATATTCCCTTTCTCTGTTCCCTGACTGTCCCAATATGAGTAGCTTCTACCACATGTGCTCCACCACTATAATGTATTATCTCACAAAGTGTTAGGAATGAACAAAAGTAAAGGGCTACAGACAAAAATCTCTAAAAACATGATTCAGAATAAGTCTTTCTTCTTTTAAGTTATTGTCTTGTGTTTTCAGGATTTGCTTCTCTCCTTCACTGGGTGAATTCCAGGGCCAGAACTCAGATTCTCATGCTTGATGGCAATTCCTTTACCCACTGATGGCTGAGGTCTTACTTTTTAAAAAGTTAATTCTCTGGTAGTTTGTCACAGCAATGGTAAACTAACAAATACAAAACCTTTGCTGGATGAAGCATTGCAAGCATTTTCGCCCATCTTGTAAGCTGTTTGCAGTCTCTGTCAAGTGTTTCTTCTGCTGTACAGATGCTTTATAGTCATTGTATATAATTATATTTGTCTGTAGCTTTGTTCATTTTCTATGCTTTTGTGATCCTGTACACAATCTTTTTCCCATTATAATTTCCTCAAAGCATTTTACCTATGTGCCTTTTGCTAGTTACATGATTTCTGGTCTAACATCTTAACCTTTAATCAATTTTACCTTATTTCTATAATTGAAAAAAATCAGTTGCCTGGTTTCATTCTTCTATATATATTAATGTACAGTTTCTAAGGCTCATTTACTGAAAAGGCTTTCATTTCTTTATGAGGTATTCTTGGCAATTTTGTCAAAAACTGTTACCTGTTGATTCATGGATTCACTTTTATGCTTCATATTCTGTTCTATTGGCACATGTGTCCTGATTTATGTTTGCACTATGCTGTTTTGATGGCTGCAACATTGTATTATATTAGTGCTTCTTTTCTCATGGTGACAGTGCTATAGGATGAAACCCAGGACCACATGTATGCTAGGCAAGTGCAGTATTATTGAGCATTTTGAATAATATTAACCCCTTCTCTAGCTCATAAAGGACATTTTGAATTCAGATAGTCCAGATATTTTCTTTCAGCTCCAGATGGTGGTATCTGTCTGATTTTTATTTTAGCTTGTGTGTGTGTGTTTCTGATTCTGTATAAATTTTAGAATGGCTTTTACATTTCTGTGAAGAATTTCTTTGGTATTTTGATAAAGGTTGCATTTAATCTGTAGACCACTCTAGGTTATTTAAACAGCAAAAATTTTCCCAGCCCACTTTCTCTCTGTCTCTCTGTCTCTCTCTCTCTCTCTCTCTCTCTCTCTCTCTCTCTCTCCAGGTTCTCATGTAGCACAGACTAGGAAGTGCTTGTGGTTTATGTAGTAATGAAGATTGAGGTCAAAGTTTTATTCATGCTAGGCAAACATTCTACTGTTTGAACCACATACCTGCAATAGAGGCTGCAAGTTAGTTCCTGGCTGCTCAGTCCTGAAATAACCACACAAAAACTATATTATTTGCAATACTGTTTGGTCAATAGCTTAAGCATATTTCTGGCTAACTCGTATCTTAAATAATCCCATTTCTATTAATCTGTGTATAGGCACATGGCTGTGGCTAAGTGGGTAAAGTTCCTGCATGTCTTTTCCAGGCAGTGGCTATATGGCGTGTCCTGATTACACCTCCTTTTTCCACACAATCAGTTTAGTTTTCCCACCTAGCTCTACTCTATCCTATCACAGGCCAAGGCAGATTCTTTAATAACCAGTGGTATTCATAGCACACAGAGGGGAATCCCACATCACCTCCCCTTTTCTATCTAAATAAAAAGGAAGGTTTTTAACTTTAACATAGTAAAATTATGTATAACAAAACAGGTATCAAAAACAGTTATAATATTTATATCTACTTTATCTTATTAAAACTAAAGAAAACTATAACTATTTATTCTTTAACTCCATCAAAGACTCCTGAAGTATATAATATTACCTAAGTAAACAGGAAGTGCATCATAAGCAACTTAAAAACTCTAGAATTGACAGAGACATCTCGTTACCTGGATAGTCAACCAAAGTTCTTCTGTACCATTGGGGCATGCAATCTTCAGCCCACAGGCCCATAGTGTCCAACAGACATTTCCATGAAGCAGAAAATTTGAAAATCTGTTCTGCCTTGTAATGGCAAAGACTGCCAGTTGCTTTCTTCTGTGTTTTCCAGGATGTCTGGCAGACCCTTTCATGAAGCAGGAACCCTGAAAGACTATCTCACCTTCTTTAGTGAACTTTAGTAGTTATTTTTCTATGGGTCATGCATGTCCAGTTCATAAAGTATAATATCAAGCAGTCCATGCATGAGCAGTTTCTTGCCCAAATGGCTAACAAACTTCATAAGGAGCATCTTCGGCACCCATCTTCCTCTTGAAGTTATTGGTGCTGCCAGTAACAGATGTGTCTCATTGTCATGAAAAGTCTTAAGGTATTAAAACATTTAAAATGTCACATTCTAAATGTCTCTGAAAGATATGAAGAATGCCTATCTAACTGAAATACATCTGTATATATCTTGAAAACTAATTAACATGACTACAAGCTTGGCTATTACAGATGAGTATCTATTAAACTATATTTCTTAATTATACATTACATTTTAAATGAGCTGCACAAACACAATAACTTAATCAAGAGCAGAAATATACATATAACAATATTACCTAAAATTTGTATCAATAAATCAAGATCCATACCAATGCAAAATATTTATCTCTATATCATAGCCCCCTTTAAATGTAAGCAAATATTTATAACTAATATTTGGGAATATGGGTGTAGTTCTTTCCAAATTGCTTTCTGCTTTTTGTTGAGTGAAGTAATTTTTTGAGGGTTGTTCATGGTGACCTTTCAGGAAGGTCTTTCTTCATCAAACCACATTAGTCTGGGAGAAATCCATAGGCTCTCATCTTCTGTGGAAACAAAGAACCTCCAAAGCAACATATCCTTAGCCCAAATTTTAAAGTAAAGAAACCTTTGAAACATATATGTTGGTTTAGCTTAACAGTCCCCAGAATCAAATGTCTCTAAAATATTCATAATCTAAACTCTCTGTGTATTGTTTATCTTTACGTGGCTTATTTTTCTTTACTTCTTTTAATCTATGACTGTCTGTACTCTGTCTTGTTAAAGACTTTGTTTTTTTAAAATAATTTTTTAAAAATAATTTACTGCTTTTTTAACTCTCTATACTCTTTTTCTTCTCTGTCCCAAGTCTATATACATTTATCCAACACTGTGGCCCATTTAGAGATCTTTTCCAAATAGATTTGTCTTTATTGCATATTTGTAATCCTTTTCTGACCAGAACTTCTTTCATTCTTTTCCTTTCTTTCTTTCTTTCTTTCTTTCTTTCTTTCTTTCTTTCTTTCTTTCTTTCTTTCTTTCTTTCTTTCTTTCGTTCTTTTTAAATGTTAAGTGGTCTTAGCTACGACCAAGTCTGCTTTGCCTTTTGGCTCAGCCTAGTCCAACATGATGGAAACATGTTCACTGCCTCTGAAAGCCATGCGGAGTACTCCAGTTTCAGGTATACAGTGTGTCTATGTCATACCATTAATCCGTTGTAGCACTCTGCTCACAAACTCCATTTAAATGCTAGGCCTCCTGAAAGAGTCAGCATTTGTTTGTGATGGAGAACCAAGATGTTACTGTTTTGAAACCATGTGGGTCTTTTGTTGTTGTTGTTGTTGTTGTTGTTGTTGTTACTACTAAATCAGGAAGACCTCTTTTAAAGGAGTTGCAGCATGCTGCCAGCAAGCAGAGCCCATAAAAATATGGCTAAACATTGCTTTTTAGTGTCTAGAATTCCTTTCCAAGCCCTCTCATGTTTTACGTGGATCTAGCTAGCACACATTGGAGTGCCAATTTGTAGTAGGAGGCCAATTTATAGTAGGAGGCTGCTAGTTAGTTCCCAGCTGCTCAGCCCTGAAATAACCATACAGAATGATATTATTTACAACACTGTTTGTCCAATATCTTAAGCATATTTCTGGAGAACTCATATCTTAAATTAACCCATTTCTATTAATCTGTGTATAGCCACGTGGCTGTGGCTTACCGGGTAAAGTTCCAGCACATCTGTTCCTGGCCGTGGCTACCTGGTGTTTCCTGATTCTGCCTCCTTTCTCTCAGCATTTAGTTTAGTTTTCCCTGCCTAGCTCTACTCTACCCTATCACAGGCCGAGGCAGATTCTTTATTAACCAATGGTATTCACAGCATATAGAAGGGAATCCCACATCACATACCCAGTCTGAATTTTTCATAAGTATTTGTAATTTTCACTGTACAGACATTTCACTTCTCTGATCATATTTATTTCTTGTTCTATTAAAAAAGGGTTGCTTTCTGGATTCCTATTTCAGATATTTCCTTATTGTTTAACACTTATTTTACAGAAAAGAAGTACTCTGAAAAGTAACCAGATTTTTTAATCAATCAGAACCAGAAAATTACACAACACATGGCCCATGAAAGAGGGTTTTCTGGGTCTTGTATTCTAGACTATTATATTCCATCTCAAAAATAAGTTAGAAGTCTTCACAAACCAAAGAGTCACAGTGCAGATTGCCCCAAGAAAAGGAGGGGGCAGTCTATACCACAAGGTCGGAAGAATTAGAATTAAAAATGACTAGGAGAGGGCGACTGAACTGGTCTTGCCCAGTAATCAGATTGATGACTACCTTCCAGTAGCTGATGGAAGCAGATGCAGAGATCCATAGCAGAAGACCAGACTGAGCTCTCAAACCCAATCAAAGAGAAAGAGGAGCAATAATTTAGCAAAGGGGCCAAGACCATGATGGGGATTCTAACTGAAATAATCTACCTGAGCTAAAGTGAGCTCACCAACACCAGCCTGACAGCAGAGGAACCAGCATAGGACTGAATCAGACCCTCTGAATGTGGGTGACACTTGTATGACTGGGACAGTCTATAGGGTCACTGGCAGTGGGGCCAAGATTTACCCCTACTGCTTTTTGGAGTTCATTCTCCATGGAAGGAAACCTTGGTTGGCCTAGATATAGTGAGGAGGGCCTCAGTTCTGCCTCAAAATGATTTGCTAGACTTTGTTGACTCCCCATGGGATTATTTACCCTCTCTGAGGAGTGGATAGGGTGAGATGGGGAGAAGGTGGAGGGATATAAAATGAGAAAAACTTTTAAAAAAATTTCAAAAAGTGACTGGGCTCTGAAAGGGACCCAAATTTTGAATTAAAACCCTGAGCAAAGGTAAGTGCCTCCAGGGCCTGTATATTTTTTAGGAATCTAGTCTACTGGTTCTTCTGTTCTATTGAAGTCTGGTAGGGTATGAGTTTGAAGTGGGAAATCCAGAGTCTACTAAATCTTGCTATGCTTGAGAGGGTCCTTATTTGTTTTATGGTTGGTGGTCCCATAGATAAAATGAGACACTTGAAGTGACTGGAAAGTCTCCTTGTGCCTGGGATTATTGTAAATTTCAGGAACTAGATCTTTGAAAAAGAGATTTGTGTATTTGAAAGAGAAACTTTCTATCTACATGAGGTGAATTCTTTAAGTTAGAAGAGATCTGAAGTATGTTTGATGGGGGATCAATATGATCAGAATCCCTTGTATCAAATTCTCAAAGAATTAAAAAAATATTGTTTAAATAAATGAAAATAAATTAATTGTGTACAATCTGAAGTAAGCTACCCCGAAAGAAAATTTTAGGAACTGAAACGTCTTTGTCTAGGGCTTATCTATAGAGGTTGACACTGACCCAAAACCCTGGGGTGAGTTAGAAAAAGAAAACTACTGAGTAACCTGAGAATAGAGGTCTTGCCATTGGAAAACAAATAGTAGCTGAGAGTCACAGTGGTCAGAAATACAAAAGAAATCATCCTTAAGATCTGACACTATGAGCCAGAAGGAGTTGGAGGGCATACGCCCCAAGAGAGTATAAGGATTGCCATCTACTTTGCAGATCAGGATGACAGCCTAATTTATAGCCCTTGGATCCCACACCATCCTGTAAGATCCATTGTCACTGTAATTTTTAGGTTAGAATAAAGTGATGGGCTCCCTTGTGATATTTTCTAACACACACATCATTATATTTTATTTTAATTCATTTTAACAATTGTGTTAGCGTGACAAGTGAAATTAGTGGTTAAAAGTAATAACATAGAATGTGACATGAATTAATGCCAAGGTGAATGGCTAAGTTAAAATAATAAGAAGATAGAGAACCTAACTTACCATTGACTTAATGGAAAAACTTCTGGATTTCTTCAATGGCTACTTAATTGTTCAGTTGCCTTTAAGTTTGACATGTGCTAAATGTAGTACATATGTGACCATGCAAAGTGCTTGCATGTAGTAATAACAATGTGTAGACTGATTGTGTGAAGATTGAGCTTTGGAGTCAGAGGTAGGTTCATGTCCCAGTTGCATTTTCCAACAATGAAATCTTAGGTCATTTACTTTTCAGTTGTGTTTTAATTTCCTCACATTTAACTTTCAGGACTAATAGCACACATTTTATAGTAACACTGAGTGATTAAATGAATAATACATACATGTGCTCAATACTACATCTGAAATAATACTCAAACTTTTCAGTCATTATTAGATTCTTGCCTTTAAAAAACAATTGTACAAAAAAAGTGAAAAAATAAATTAAAAATTTTAAATAGCTAAATAATTCTGCATGCCTCTGTGATAAGAAGTACACTAACAGGAAAGACAATGGGTAGAATTATAAATGGACTGAAGACTGTATCAATAAATAAACCCTAAAAAAACACAATATAATGTGTAAAAGAGAAAATGAGTAAGATATAGTACGTTCTCTGTAGATTTTACCTGTGCCTTTTCTGTGTGGTTCTCTTTTTTTATTTTTATTTTTTTCTGTGTGGTTCTCTTAGGACTAATAAAGGTCAGTGTGTAGAAAGTGGAAGTTCTAAGAGGCACATTATAGCACCATGTAAATAAGAAAAATGGTTCAGCAAGAGTGTTTTGTAGGTAGGGTGCCTTACACTATATCATATATATGATATATTTATGTAATATGGATATACATATATAACAGAATACAGTGGCAGTTTTCCATCGAGGCTGACAGCATGGTAATTTCTTTAATGGATGAAGCTGTCTTGATAAATTCAGAGATCACTTTGACTGTGAGATTTGACAATATTCAAGTTTGGAAAGAAGAATCCGAATCCCACTGGGCTAAATAACATAAAGAATTCCATACGTGCAAAGAATATACTGTTGTAGCTAATTAATTTCAGTGTCTATCCTGTCTTTCTCTTGATCCATTGTAAAACCATTCCAGACAAAATATTCAGTTGAGTATGAAACTATAAGCAAGACACAGTGGCTCATGCCCACATTTCCATTACTTTGTCATGAATTTGAGGTCAGTCTGGGCTACATCAGTTTTGAAGCAATCTGAGCTACAATGTGGAAGGTCTGTCTCAATTTTTTAAAATATGATTATGAAAGAACATTAGGTCACTAATACTCCATACACAATCCTTTCCTAAACTCTAAGAGGGTTCATTATAGACTCTATTATTCTTTTCAATTTTCTTCTTTGTTAACAGTTGTCCCCTGGCATCTGTAACTACAGAGAAAATAAATACCTTTAAATGGAAAGAATAATGACACTTCTCCTCAACTACAACGAAGATATAATTAGTGAATCTTGGTCCATCTGGATTTGCATCTGAATATCTAGAAGAGGGTGAAACAAGAGGAAAATCAGGGAGGTGAAACTCCGAAGATCAGTAGTAATTAAGAACAGAAGTTAAATCATAGCACAAACTCTCTACTGACATGTTCTAAAGTCTTACAGTCATGTCTGTGACTATGACCCTAGGGAAACAACAGCCTCCAATAGTAAAAAGTATCGTATCAGCAACGGATCCTCTGCATAAAACAGCATAGCGACAAAAGGATGGCACAACTAGTAACCTATGGAGGATGCTTACAAGTTGTAACCTAGAAAGTTGAAATGAAATCTTATTGGTATATAGCCATATCCACTCATTTACCTATTATCTCTTGATGCTTCTGTACTACAATGGAAGGTTTAAATATTTTCAATAGAAAACAGCTAGCTCATAAAGTTTAAAATGCTTGCTATCTGACTCTAAAAAGTTTACTGACTCAGGTATACAGCAATATTCTGTACAATAGGGGAAACCCAAAGCATTTACAAGTCAAGGAATAGGAATATGGAAAGAGTTCTAGGATTTTCTTCATTTTTAAACTCATCTATTTGTATTTCTATTTTGTGTATATTTTTCTATTGTATATTTGATAGCTCATCTTTATTTTAAATTTGGCACACCTGGAAAGAAGAAGCCAAATTAGGAAATTGTCCTATATCAGCCTGGCCTGCAGGCATGCCTGGAACATTTTCTTGATGTGGCCATTGCCATTCTCAGGCAGATGTGCCTATACTCTGTTTGAAAGGTAGCTGATTAAAAATAAAGCAAAGAAAGACAGCCTACAAACCACAATCCCAGAGAATTTAGACAACAATGAGAACATTAAGAGAGACTTACGTAGATCTAATCTACATGGGAAGTAGAAAGTAGAAAAAGACAAGGTCTCCTGAGTAAACTGGGAGTGTGGGGACCTTGGGGGAGGGTTTAAGGGGAAAGGGGAGAGGCAGGGAGGGGAACAGAGAAAAATGTAGAGCTCAATAAAAATCAATTAAAAAAAGAAAAAAAAGAAAGGTAGCTTAGTATGACGTGTATTTCAAACCTGTAAACAACCTTTTTTTATGGAATCTGCCTCTGTTCCTGTCTTGAGTTTTTTCTCTGACTTCCGTCGATGATAGACTATAACTTTTAAGCCAAATAAGTTTGATTCCGCCACTCCCACAAGTTTCTTTGGTCAGTATTTTATTACAAAAACAGAGAACAAAGTTAGAAGAGTTTATATTTAGACTATCAAGCATCTTTGGGGAAAAAGGGATGGGAAGATTGTGAGATCCGGGTGTGTTAGATAACTACAAGGAAACACACTCTTCGTGTGTGTGTGTGTGTGTGTGTGTGTGTGTGTGTGTGTGTGTGTGTGTAGGAGTTCTGGCAGCATGCATAAAACCTGTGCAAGCCCATGCCAGACCAAATCCCAGCACAAGCAGTGGATATGGAGGTTCAATACACAATCCTACCCCCTAGCTGTGGAGCTATTGTCAATTGTTAAGTTTTCTCAAAGATTGTATCCTCTGGTAAGTCTGCCACACTCAAGAGGAAGACCACATTAACCATAAAAATTTAGGCCTGACAAAATGATCATTAGGGATAAAAAAAGATGAAACAGTGTTGGGTGGGTAGGGGACAGGGGGTTGCTTTGGAAAGAATTTGAGGACAGGGTAAATATTGTCAAGACATGTTGCATAAAACACTGAAAGATATGATAGTGCTTAGAATAAAACCTGGTGTGTATTATGCCTTTATAAATGTCAGATAATTTGAATATGGACATTCATTGAGCCAATTTAAATAATTTTATAATCTCTGTAATTTGTTTGCCACTGGCATTGTTAGTAATTGAAAAATAATTCATGTGTGCATGCTAAAATGTTCAAACAGCATGTGAACAATTAAACTTAAGTTCAAAGCCCAGGATGATTATTTAGCACAGTGTTGCCTTGGGCAAGTCACTTAACTTCGCTGTTTCTTAGTTTCATTATCTTTAATATGAGTCATACCATCCCCAACTTTATAGGGTGGTTGTGGAATAGGATTTGTGTGCAAATCACTCAAAACAGTACCTTGCTCTAGGTTTTAAGGACTATGTAATTGTGTTTATTTTTGCATAACTTTTGTATTTTCCTCTGAACTGCTTTTTTTATTTTCTTTCCCCAGCTTTTATTGAGTATGATCCAGATTTTGGATTTGTAAAGACCCTTTGTTAAGAAAATTGTTAAGCCTAGCATGGTGATTCATTCCTACCATCTCAGTACTGGGCATCTTAGGCAAGAGGATCCCAAGTTCAAGACTATTCTGGAATGCATAATAAACCTGTGTAAGGAGAGGGGTATTTCTGCATCTGATGCATCTGCCATCTGATATGGCAATCCGAAGTTGTATTTAATTCTTTTCATAGCATTCATTTTTTTCCACGAAGTACTGCTAAATGGTATGGTCTTGCCTTTAGGGCTTCAAGAATTTGAGTCATTATTCAAAAGACCTTCTGTATGTCAAAATATATTTATTTTTAAGTTTATTTTTCTGTTGTTTTCTTTAAGTCTATTCATTTTTGCGATATCTAGATTTTGTGGTGTAAGAAGTAAAATAGAACTCTACATTTCTTTTCATTCCAAATATCTTTCCAGATGCTCTAGTGCTATTAATTTACTATTTCTCTCATACAAGTTGTAACCTTTGCTCTCCACCAGCTGACTGATGTTCTATTGTTCTTCAGTCTCAAATACTGCATGGCTCAGCCCTAGCTCATCTCATGCTTATATTTATTCTGCTTTTGGCATGAACAGAAGATGACTTGGGCAGGCACATTACTCAGGCAAATTAGTCTTTCTCATGAATAAAACACAGAGTCAGAAGAGTTTAAAGTTCAGCTATCTCTAAAGGTATCATTAATGAACAGTCAATTGAAGTTGATAAAGCAACTTTTTATTGAAGAATGTATATGAAATAATTTTCGACCTAATGCTGCTCACGTTGTGTGGGCATATCATATAGTTTATTTTTTCTGAATTATACTATAGCTATGCTGACACTTCTCAGATAAATCATTTTATTTTCCCTTAAGTAGAAGTTTTACATATGGAATTGTTAAGTCAATTGGCAGACATTTTTAAAGTTTTCATTAAAATATCATATACACAGCTTGAGACTTTTTTGAAGTGAAGATGCCCAAGTAACCAATCTTCCTATCTGAAAACATTGTTACCACCAGCCCAGAGACTTTCCTAATGCTCATTTCAACCATTGCTTTCTCTCAAGCTCATTCATGAGCAGCTCCTACTAATTGCTATGTAGCGCTACATTGTACGAATATACCACAGTTATTTATTTTAATGTTAACAACCTAACAGTGTTTTAAAGTGTTCTTTGTTTTGCTTCTATGAACACTCTTGCACATGCATTTCTGTTGAGTATATACCTACGAGGAAGTGTATACCTTAGGAATTTCTATTGTTTATGTATCATAGAAGTTTCTGGGTTCAAGGTTATACACTCATGAGGCACTTAAGTCTTTATTTATTTATTTATTTATTTATTTATTTATTTGGTTTTTTGAGACAGGGTTTCTCTGTGATTTTGGAGCCTGTCCTGGAACTAGCTCTTGTAGACCAAGCTGGTCTCGAACTCACAGAGATCCGCCTACCTCTGCCTCCCGAGTGCTGTGATTAAAAGTGTGTGCACTTAAGTCTTTAAACTAAACTGTGTTCTAAAAATACATGTTTATGACTGTGGAAAAGTCATTGTTATTATGTGATAGACTCTTCAAAACTAATCTTTATAATAATCCTATGGGCTCAAAATTGATGTTATTATTTTATTTATGTGATGTGGGATTTTTCTTTGTATGCTGTGAATACCATTGGTTAATAAAGAAACTGGCTTGGCCTGATAGGGTAGAACAGAGCTAGGTGGGGAACACTAAACTGAATGCTGGGAGAAAAGAGGTGGAGTCAATGGAGAAGCCATGTAGCCCTGCCAGAGGCAGATGCCAGAACTTTAGCCAGTAAGCCATAGCCACGTGGTGATACACAGATTAATAGAAATGAGTTAAATTAATATGTAAGAGTTAGCCAATAAGAAGTCAAGCAGTGATTAAATTAATAGTTTCTGTGTGGTAAGTTTGGGGCTAAGCAGCTAGTAACTAATTAGCTACCTCCTTACACCATTTATGAGACTATTTATAAATAAAGATTCAGAGATATTAAATCATCATCCAAACCAAGAGTTTGAAAATAAAAAAGCCAGGAGTTTCCTGACTTTCAATAGTACTCTCCTTCTATTCTGCCTCATGGATTGTTTGCCTAGAGCTGTAATAACAAAATACAGCAAACAGAAGAACTTGAAACATGAAAAATGTATTGCCCTATGGACATACTGTCTAGAAATCTGAAAAAAAATATATATCCGCAGGGTCAAACTTTCTTCTCCCCTAACTTCTAGTTCTTAGTGATAATCTTTGATGTTCTGTGTATAGCTACATCATTCTAAGCTCTGTTTCCATCTTCCCATGGCTGTCTTCCCTTTGTGCATCTATGTCTTCACATAATGGTCTTTCCTCTGTGTTTGTCTGTCTTGTCTATGTGTCTCTTCCTTCCATAAGGATACTTAATACATTATATTGTGGGGCTATCATAATCCACTATGATCTCATCTCGACTTGGTTACTTTGGCAAAGAGTTTGTTTTTATTTGAATGCTACTTCCAAATTCATGCTAACACTTAACCCCATCATTACAGTATTGGGAGATAAGAACTTTAAGAGTTATTAAGTTCTCAAGGTTACACGTTTGTGCATGGATTGATGCTTTTATCATTGGGCACGGGGCTTAGATCACCATTGTAGGGTAATTTCTACTAAAATTTGCTTCCTTCTTGAGTGTTCAATTGCTTCTACCACTTCTCTTACACGTTCATTTACCATATGATATCCTTTGCCATGATTTGATGAAGCAAGAAACCTCTCCTCAGAGGCAGTCATTAAATCTTTGAATTTCCACCCTCAACAACTGTGAGAAAGAAATTTATTTTCTTTGTTAACTGCCTAAGCTGTAGATTTGTCATAGCAGTAAAATAAATAAAATAGACTATGACACTATTTCTTTCTTTTTTTTTAAATTTATTTATTTATTAAGGATTTCTGCCTCCTCCCCGCCACCGCCTCCCATTTCCCTCGCCCTCCCCCAATCAAGTCCCTCTCCCTCATCAGCTTGAAGAGCAATCAGGGTTCCCTGACCTGTGGGAAGTCCAAGGACCGCCCACCTCCATCCAGGTTTAGTAAGTTGAGCATCCAAACTGCCTAGGCTCCTCCAAAGCCAGTATGTGCAGTAGGATCAACAACCCATTGCCATTGTTCTTGAGTTCTCAGTAGTCCTCATTGTCCGCTATGTAAGTCCGGTTTTACCCCATGCTTTTTCAGACCCAGGCTAGCTGGTCTTGGTGAATTCCCGAAAGATCATCCCCATTGTCTCAGTGTGTGGCTGTACCCCGGAGTCTACGGCCATACCACCCTGAACGCGCCCGATCTCGTATGACACTATTTCTTAAAATTGATTACATTCAAAGATGTTATGGGCTAGGAATTCAGTGTAGGTTTGAGGGCAGGGGAACACAATTTAGCTCATAATAACTTCCTATCTTAGTTACTATCTCATCATAGTAACTAAAAGGACACAACGCTGTCTAAAATGAAGTTTCAGTTTTTTTAGTGCTGATGCCTGTGAGAGTCAACAAGAGCCTTTTTACATGACTTGCCAGTGAAATGCCATAACAATGCTGAGTTTATTGCCAGGCTAATATTCCATCTACCTTGTAGAATTAGCAAAACCAACACCTATCACACACTAAGACAGTGTGACTGGAGCCATGCATTCTTGTATTCACTATGATGAAGGTGTCAAGCAAGGCCCAGATTGAGGGAGATTGTGACTATTTTCTTATTTCTTCATATGGGCCACATTATTTCAGAAATACTGAATTTATATTATTGGCAAAGTAGAGGCCAGTCATATTCTGCTATATATCCTATCTCCAGGAATGTATGCTGTCACAAATCCAAGCAAAATGGTAAACAGTGATTTTATTTTTAATGACTATCTGCCAAGGTCCATACACTATCATAGAAATCTGGTCCACATCATCTAATACTTAACACAACTTTTAAGCACAAATACAGCCTTTGAATTAGCCCCATTGATAAACGGTTGGCAAAAGCACTTGGTGGGCAGTGTGATCTGACAGAAAAGGGAGCATGTCAGTGACAAATGTTCCACAGTACATCAGCCTGTCTTGATGTTGAGAATACACTTTGAGGCTGAGAAAGTAAAAAGACCTTTACTTTATACTTTGAATTTTAGTGATAAATTAGAGTCTGGGTATGAGATTTGATCTCTCAGTAAGATAGACTTGCTACAAGTAGTATCTTTTGAAAATGGTAAAGGGTTTACCATTCTGCTGTGGAAAAAAATCTCTTTGTACACTGTGAAGATTTGTCACTGTGATTGGCTTAATAAACAAGCTGACTGTCCAATAACTGAACAGGATAAAGTTATGCAAGAAAGCTAGACTAGGAGAATGCTGGGAGGAAGAAGGGGAGAATTAGGGGCTGCCAACCAGAGGCAGAGGGAGCAAGAGACGAATGCATCATACTAATAAAGGTGCCACCACATGACAGAGCATAAATAAGGAATATGTGTTAACTTAAAATGTAAGAGCTAGTTAATATTAAGCCTAAATTATTAGCTGAGCATTTATAATTTAATATAAGCTTGTATAATAATTTGGGAAGTGGCTGCCAGGTATTTGAGATCAGGCAGTTGGAACACAAAGCTTCTCAGTGAGACAAACTTGCTACAAGTAGTATCTTTTGAAAATGATACAGGGTGTACCATTCAAATCTCTTTTCAGAGAGTGAGCACAGCTTAGATATGAGCTAATATGAGATGAAGTTCCTCAAAAAGTTAACTGAAAAGCAACATCCTTAAAGAAGTCTGATATGGTAGTTCCTTCTGTCTATGTGTTGTTTTTATTGGTTAATGAATAAAGAAACCTCTTTGGCCTATAGTGAGGCAGAACATACCTAGGTGGGAGAAACTAAGTGCTGTGACAAAGAAGATGAAGTCAGTGAGAAGCCACATAGCCCCACAAGACAAAGATGCTGGATGGAACTTTACCCAGTAAGCCTCAGCTTCATGGCAATACAGAGATTAATGGAAATTGTTTAATTTAAACTATAAATTAGCCAGAAATATGCTTAAGCTATTGGCGAAACAGCATTGCAAATAATATGGTTTCTGTGTGATTATTTCAGGTCTGAGCAACTGGAAACAAACAAGCGGCCTCAAACAACAGTAGTCAAAAACATAGGCAACTCAAAGTCACAAACCAGATAACTCCAATTCAAAATATGTATATAGAAAGAGATAGCCCAACCAAACTGAATCTTAGTAACCATACCTCTTGGGTAGAGAAGTCACACATTACTGTTGAGGAATTTGAATCCAGCCCACAGATATTCTTTTCTTATACACATAATTAAATTTGTGTTATATAATAAAACCAGAGAATTTTTAAATGAAAGTCCATGTTTTTTTTTATTTTTTATTTTTTTTTAATTGAGAAAAGGAAAAAAAAAGTATCCGCCTCCTCCCAGCCTCCCATTTCCCTCCCCCTCCTCCCACCCTTCTCTCCTTCC